>NW_015169172.1:2645214-2657496 GCF_001447785.1 Gekko japonicus
GGAAAGAGTCACATGATCACATTATATGGGGGAACATGTTGACTGTAAAGAATGCATGGTAGAACCCAATGGCACTGGCATTGCAAGCTTTGATCATTGGCAACATGTGCGTGTGTGTGTGCGTGCACGTGCCTGTACAAAGTTGGCTGCAACTCCACCATGTTTTGCACAGGGCTGCAATTTGTATGGGGGAGGAGCCCTTTGGCAGAAGCTCTGGAGAGCTATTTTAGTCTTGTGCCACTAAATTGAAAAATATGGTATTTTCGCCAATGCCCTGGTACAGCTGCACAGTAACACTAATTTCCTGCCCTCCCTTGCAAATTTGTGTCATTTTCTAATTTGATCCTGCACACTGGTCATGATCTTGGCAGTTTTTAAAAGCCTCTCCTGTGCTGATTGCCCTCTTTCCTCCAAATGGATCGATCCCAAGAGATTATTAAGTTTGCAGAAGGTCAATGTGGCTCAGGATTCCCCTTTCAAGTCAATACCAGCAGGGAACTATACCTCATGCAGCACCTCATTCCCCCCATTATTTAATTTTTTAAAATTCAGTCTCATATCGCTAAACTCAAACTACGTGTCAAAAAATTAAAAAAATTAAATGAGGGGGAAAATAATCAATAGAGCTTGTACACCAATGAAGGTGGGAGGATGGTGGAAGGTGCAGAGTGGGCATAATGACCTTGATGTGGATGGGGGAGACTTTCAAGGGGCAGCAGGGGAGAATCCAAGGGAATCTGTATGCTTTTGAATTACCTTCAGCTTGAAAGGGAAACAAGGGTTAAATTGGCACAAAAGCACTGTCAGAAAACCTGGGGAAACAGCAACCAGAAAGTGAACTGAGCACTGAAGGGAGGAAAATTAATGCAGAATGAAAAAGAGAACCCAACAGATATGCACAGTGAAAGCAAGGAAAAATACATGTGCATAATAGGCCATAATGTTCAAATTATCTTTACCCAATCTTTATTTGAAACCTTTGTGGTTTTAGCCTCCTGTAAAAGTCTTGTAAAAGTCTGCCTCCCAATTCAATCCAGATGGTAGAGAAACTGATTTCCACCAACAGGAAAAAATGTTGCCAAACATACCTCTGAATGTCATTTTCTTTTGTCAATACCTCTCCTTGCTTGGAACCCAGGAGAACCACTGCTAATCATTCCTAATCACTATTAATCATTGCTAAACTGGACCATAATGAACTAAGTGGATCAGTAGTCCGATACAGTATAATGCAGCTTTGTATGTTCATATGTTTTCACACACAGCCCAAATTTTGTGTGTACCTGCTCTTTTTACCATGAACTGCCTCTTCCTGTTTTCAACAACAATATTTATTTGGTAGGGTAGGGGTGCATTTGATATGGAGGGCTGTCTACTAAATCACAGATTTGAAGAGGCTCTATTTCACCTGGAGTGAGACTTTTTGAATGAGCGGGATTCCCTTTAAAAGTTCCTCCTTTTGAAATAAATCAAAATTACTAATCTAAAAAATAAAATCTTACACAATTATCTGAATAACCTAAACTGGAGAAAAAGCAAGAACCACTTAATGGGAACTCAAGCAGTTGGATGATTCTGTTATTTTAAGAAATAGAATCATCCAGCTGTTTGAGATTTATTTTAAGAAAATCTCCTTGTCCGTACAAGAAAATTCTCCTTGCACATCATGTTATATTGGGGCCACCTGCTAAAATACTGAAAACTGGCACCAGATATCCATTATTGGGAACAGAGTAAAATCTCTCAAATGAGATCAAAATTCTGGAAGAGGCTTAGTGATACTGAAAATATTTCTGATATAAATGCCTACAAAGATGTCCTCCAGTAGATATTTTTTTTAAGTTCTCTGATTTTGTTTTATAGACAGTTGTTGATATTTTATTGTTTATTGTAGGTATTATTATTTCACATTTGTTGTGGTTTTGTTAGAGGCAGTATAAATTGTTTTATTGTAATGGTTTTATTGTCTATGTAATTTTAATGGTAATACTGTATTTCTGTTTGTTGTTAATATAATAAAATAAAATTTTAAAAGATTTCCACTTCTTTCTGATTTTTCTTTAATGTTTGTTTCTGAGACACTATAGACATTTATTTATTGGAATCATTATTACAGCAAAATTAAATGGCTATCACCATACAAGGAACTGGAAAAAGATTCAGAAAGAATGAAAAGAACAGCAATCATCTCTTGCAATCAGTCAGTCAGTCAATCAATCAATCAATCAATCCAGAGAGCCAGTTTGGTGTAGTGGTTCAGAGCACAGACTCTAATCTGGGTTTGATTCCCCACTCCTCCTCCTTGGGTCAGTCATAAGTTCTTTCAGAGCTATTCTCTCAAGAGCAGTTCTTGAAAGAGCTCTCTCCGCCCCATCTACCTCACAGGGTGTCTGTTGTGGGGAGGGGAAGGAGATTGTAAGCTGCTCTGAGGCTGCGATCACACACACCTTTAGATCCAACATAGGTCCAAATGCCTGATGGATCTAAAGGGAGTGATCAGACAACAGCATCTGGGAAGCATCCCGCAGTCATCTGAGTGGTGTACTTCTACAATGAAGGAGAGCTAATCTTTCTGAATTCTGTTAGCCGAACTGCTTGATCTACAGCAGTTGGCAAATTTTAATCTGGGTGCTTGCCAGCTATACCAAGGTCCAAATCCCGCCCAGGGATTTGAGGCTGGTGTTTCCAAATAATCTGTCTTTTACTTAAGAATATAAATCACATACAAACAATACTGATACACGCACACATTCAATCAAGTTCCTTAGAAATACAGAGTTACAAAGAGTCACTTTTGCATTAGCAGGTAGGGTGATGGAGAGCGATACTTATCTGTCCTGAAGCTTGTCAGTTCCAAAGAAGAATGGATGGGAAGAAAAGAATTCTAGGGAAGTTTAACACACAGCTAGAACCAGCCAGCTTGTGTGGGCCTCTTGGCTGCAGACCAAGAGATCAAGTGGAGGCAAGGATTTGGGTATAGGAAGCTGGACAAAAGGGGAATGAAAGCAGACAGGGGGTGTTGAGGGGATTGCGGCTAGCAAGGGCCAAGCGACTGGTCCTTATCTTTTATAGGTGGATCTTTGGGTGGGTGGCAACTGTGTCAACCTGTGGACCCACCTACCTGTTAGTCCATCCCAAAACTGATCCTATTGGTTGTGTACAGTGAGGGGTGGCCACCTAGAGGGTTGGGCAATATTATAACTTAAGATCTAACTCAAAGTAGGGCATCTGGGCAAGTGTGAAACTTGGCGTCAAGGAACCTCCTTGATGTGCAGATGAAGCTTGGCCATTCCCTGGTCATCAAAGGGTCCATCTAGCAGTAAATGCCATTCAGAAATAAAGCAGAGATGCAGAATGCGTGACAGCAGACAGTTCAACAATGGGGGCTGTTTCTCCTTAGGTTGTCCTTTTGCTGACAATATGGAGATATGTGCTTTCCCTCACCAGGATGGCAGTGTAGCTGAAAACCTATTCACATGTAAGGCTTGGTGCAGGCACTTTCTATGTGTAATGTCACAACAGGTGATTTGTACAGCTTTCTGAGCCTAAGGGTGTGTGTGTGTGCACAGTCCATGTAGTGTTTGGCAGCAAATATAAATCTATAAAACAAATGTCAGTCTTATTCTCTAACACTTCTCTTAAAATGTTTTGATAAACTTTCAAAATTACATCAACTGCAAAAAGGAAATACAGTAAAGGACTATGTAGAATCTCCTTGTGATCTAGATTTCAAAATAATCAAAGAACTACTAATGCTTGCCAGTTTATTCTAGTATCAGGAGCATGTTTCTATGTTCAGAGCTTCCCAATATATTGCCAAACTAAAATGAGCTGCACCTTATAGATAGTGCAAAACCATTTTCATAGAGTGTGAAACCTTTACTTTGTTCCAAGCCTGGAAAAATTTTCCTTTCCCCAAAAGTCTCTTTTTAATTGCTACTTACAACCCACAGAGGCTAATTTATGGTCTTTAAAAGGATGAAATTGCTTGTGGTTCCATCAAACTATTCACCCAGACCAAATCCTTTCACTCCTTCCTTCTTATTGACTACTGCTTAATAATGCAGAAACACTTATTAGCAATTCAGATTTTCCCATCTGCCACAGTTAGTATGCCAAAGTTAGTAAGACTGACACCCACCATGTAAAATAATAATTTGGATTACACATACTCAAGGTACCCAAGCAAATAACTGAAGCATGAAAGAAAAATAAATTTTACTAGAAAAAACAGCTGAATATTGTAACTTTTAACCTATATGACCAAAACAACTTCTTTCAGAACATTTTATAATTATCCATAACTTTTCTTTAAAACTTGTTACAAGCAAGGTTGGCAGTCTCCAGGTGGGGCCTGGAGTTATGCAGGAATCACAACTGATCTCCAGATTGGTTTCCCTGGAAAAAATGGCAGCTTTGGAGCGTGGAATCTATGGAATCTAACTCCACCCTCCATAGGCTCTGCCCTCAAATTTCCAGGAATTTCCCAGTTTGGCAACCCTAGCTACAAAGGCATGAAATATGCTAATAACCAAGTTTTAAGAACTTATTGCATTGAAAAGTTGTACTTGAAACAATGTATAGTGGTCTCAATCTAAACAAATCCTTGACGAGTTCTCATATTCATGACTGTTCTGGACATTTTCTCAAACAGCAACTGTACTGTGCTATGTAAGAAACCCAACCATGCTATGTAAGAAACCTCTTTTGAAGCATTCATTTCAAAATCAGTTTTTGGTAACAAATGAAAGACTTTCATTTAAAGGAGGCAAAAATTAAAATTCTGTGAAGCATTTCCAAGCTTTTGATTGTGTATAAAGCAGTCCTTTGGATCATTATTGTATTTTATACTACTAAAATTCCTAATGCCCCAAATCGTTAGGTACAAATAATACAGACACTCCTGTTCTTTCAACTACCCAGAACAATAAAAGTAATACTGAAAACACAAACCATATATTTCATAGAGGCAGTAATGTTAGTCTATTTCAGCCAAAACAGCAAATAGTCTTGTCGCACCTTAAAAACTGACAAGTTTATTGTGGCATATTATTGTGATTTGAAATTGTTAAAGTTGTCCATACACAGGTTTGACACCACCAGACTTAAGCCTGATGCTTACTCAAAGTCACTAGCTCAATGGTTTTTACCCTTCAATCCATTACAGCTCACCAAATATGCAACATTATCATCAAATGTCCCCCAAGCCACAAATAAAAGATTGGGACATGAAAACCACTCTCCAATCAACTTTATTTGTATGCATATATTTATTATGACGTGCATATGATTCAATGACGCCTTTGTGCCTGATGGCCATCAGCCAACTCCTTCATGTTATATTTGATTCCTTCATGTTATATTTGCTAACATTTTAAGGGGGAGGAGTTCCTAGGTTCTGGGATTTCATCGAGTGGGATGAACATCCAAGAATATTGTACAAAATGGTTCCATTACGTTATATATTGTTTCTCTGTCCAACCACATAATCTGTATTATGTAAAAGTAACATTCTGGACTATATTTTATAACACATTTCAAGAACGAAGCTTGACAGACAGTTCATTTTTAATTTCCCTTTGTATAAGTCTGAAGTCTGAAAAGTTTCCATAATGAATAGATGTAAGATGTTCCAGAGGAGATCTAAACAGACAAAATGTATAAACAAAATGAATATACTGGTACTACCACGCTTTCTCATTCTACATGAAATGGCATTTATCAGCTATATGTACATGTCATACATTTCTTTTGAGCATTTGATTCCTCTAACATTTCCATGCTAAATGGAGCCAGAGTGGTGTTGTGGTTAAAACTGTCACAGGAGCTCTCTCAGCCTAACCCACTTCACAAGGTCGTTGTGAGGATAAAATGGAGGAGAGGAGAATAGAATGATGTAAGCTGCCTTGGGTCCCCACTGGGGAGAAAGGTGGGGTGCAAATGAATAAAATACATAAATGCTGATAATTCAGTTGCCTCCATGTGTAGAGAATCTGATTTAAAAGAAATCCATTGTGAGTAATCCTGTCAGTGCAATCCTAAACAGAGTTACACCCTTCTAAATCCATTGAAGTTAATAGGGATGTTTCTGCATGGGTTATCTTGCCCTGGATTCAATGCTGTTGGGAAGCAGTTCCCACCCCCCACCCCGGTTGCTAACAGCATCATGGTGCGCTCACACACCTTCTGGAGTTTTCTGAATATTTGTCTGATCTTTCTTAAATCTGCTTTGATTCAAAGTTTTGAGAAAGATTGCAGTAAAGCCTGAATGGCTGCTGTGTAGGTAGGAAAGTTTGGATTTCCCCTGACACTGTCCCTGTGGTGCTCATTTCCTCCCACCACTGCTAGAGAAACTTTTGTTTTTTAAATCAGAGAGAGAGAGAGAGAGAGAGAGAGAAAAACCACGAGACACAAAGAGAGAGAGAGAGAGAGAGAGAGAGAGAGAGAGAGAGAGATAGAGAGCGCTCATGTGAATGGGGGAAACCCTAAACAGTTCCTGAGAGGACCCTGGACTGTCCAGGGTTTTTCCCCCCTTCATTTTTTGCAATAAAAATTACTTTTATATTGTCATATTTAGGAATGGTCTAATGATTTATTTTAATGGATATTTAAAGGTTTACTTTACAGAGCTAGAGAATATTGATCTAAGGGGTCAGCATGTTTTAGTGCAGAAAGTTTCTAAAAATACCATTCAAGAAGAATGACTAAAGATAAAAGGACATGTACAGGCCAAATTCTTTAATTATTCTCTTTAAGAAACAGTAATCATTTCCAGAGAATACAAAGTTAGTTATAGCCCAATAATATATTGAGGACTTGAAATATTCTTACAAGAAACATTTCATGCAAGGAAACTGCCGTATACAGGTTTCCTTGGAAACAAAGCCTTTCACCTTCATTGCACAGAACCTTAACCAAAAGAGAACTCAGTAATTAGGTCCAAGGTTTAGTTATTTTAAAACAGCAAAATCAGTGTACCACTGTTTTTTAAATCAACAATAGGACTAAAAAACTTCCTCAGCCAGCTTACTGAATCAATAAATTCATCACATAAATGAAAAAAATTAAGCCATTGAAGCAAAAAAATATTATTTGACTGAATGACTTTGACAGTATTTTAATACTCTGTAGAAAGAAATCCCTCACACAAAACAATAGTGATATATCATATTAAAAAGTCTTTTATTTTATTTTTTACTCTTTACTACTGACTACTTTGTTCAATACAGGGCATGTACAGGAAAAGAATTCTCAAAATGAAAGACTACTTTACTACACTCACAAACACACACACAGAGGATGGTATGCAGATCTATACCTCTTTAGAGCTATGTTTTTGTGCTGGGCTGGGTTTTTAATGATGGTTTTTAATTAATATCATTTAATATTTTGGGTTTTTTTAAAAAAAAATTAAGCTGCCTTGGGCAAGTCCCTGGAGAGACAACATTTAAAAAATTATAAATAAATAATACACACTTTAATTTGTGTATTGTTCTTGTTGGATGAGCACAAGGATTTTCACTGTGTGACTGAAGGTAAACTGTGTATATGCAAGAAAATATTTCCATTTGAAAAAACATGTTAACCAGACTTTCTGCCTGAAATGTCGAAGAGTTACTATTAGAGTTATTAATAACCCCACTTCCTGACATTTTGTGGTTGGCTCTGCCTTTTGTGGCAACCATTGTGTCATTGCACCCACCACTAGGAGTCAGAATTTCAAAGGTGCCCATAGGCTCATAAAGGTTGGGGACCCTTGTTAAATTACTTTTCAAATATCTTCTCCCTGGTATATTTGCTGCTATGCTATTCCTTTACTGCCAAAGAAAAATACTTAATACTGAGCGGATTTTTGTTTGTTCAGTGGATTACTCAATGTAACCTCCAAGATTTTTTCTATTTCTGTTACTTATTGTTTGTTACTTATTCTGAGGACTACTCAGTCTCCACACTGGATTAGTAAAGTACATTTTTGTTTGGAGGAGGGTTACTCAGTTTCAAAATTTAATTGCTTTGCCCTGAGTTATTCAGAATCACCGATTTCCAGTGGCATTTTTAAGACCAACAGAGTTTTATTCAAGGTATACGCTTTCATGTGCACACACACTTCTTCAGGTACAATGAAATGGAACATTCCAATCTACGATTTTGAGTAATCCTGTCAACACAATCTTAAATCCTAAAAATTCTAATAAATCCTAAATATGTAATTTGGAATGGTAGATTGGAATGTATTTCTCTGGTCTGGGGACAGGGGAGATAACTCTACACAGCCAATCGCCCCACTTCAAAGTAGAAGATGCTGTAAGGTTGTCTCCATCCTTGAAAGGAGACAGTTGGAGAGTAATTGCAGGGTCTCAGTTAATCATTCTCAGCATTCCACAAACATCTGCCCATCAATCTCCAATTTTGACATATTTATTTCCTTCACTATGTTCTCCCCCAAATTAAACCCAAGCAAATGGTAGCCATATAAATTAAGCTTGTTATTTCTGTTTGGTCCATTATGCCTTATGCTAATTATGCTGTGTGCTAATTTACTGCTCACCCTATATATATGGACTGGTAACTTCCATTTCATTGTATCTGAAGAAGTGTGCATGCACATGAAAGATTATACCTTGAATAAACTCTCTTGGTCTTAAAGGTGCCACTGGACTCAAGCTTTGTTCTGCTGCTTCAGACCAACAGGGCTACCCACCTGAATCTACTTTTACTCTTGAGTGTGATGATTACTTACAGTTGTTCTATAAACATAAAGTACAATGGTCAATAAGAGTAATGACAGAGTTTCCAACCATGCATTCTCATTATGAGCAGTAATCAGCAATAGGCTTTGGAGCTCATGCCCCCACCTAAAACTCAAGAAAGTCCATCCTGACTCCACCTGTCTCCTACCAGATATTGCCAGGTTCTACTCATGATATACAAGGTTTGACCCTGGGTTCCTGACATCAGCTACAATATGAACAAATGAAAGTTTCTCTGCATTGGTCACTGGTCTATTAAGTACCATCCACTCTGACTGGCAGTTGCTGTCTAGTGTCTCAGGCAGAGGTCTTTCAGAGGTCTTTTTAACTGGAGATGTCAGAGAAATTTTTATTGCTAGTCACTCTAATCTTGGAGGAGCAGGAGGAGAGTTGGTTTTTATACCCCACTTATCACTACCCAAAGGAGTCCACAACAGACATACTGCAAGGTAGGTGGGTGAGAGCACTCTGAGAGAACTGTGACTGACCCAAGGTCACTCAGCTGGCTTCAAGTGAAGGACTGGGTAGTCAAACCCAGCTCTTAACCACTACACCACACTTACTGAGAGAAGTAAAAGTACAGACTTCTTCCTGTCTTCTTCAATCATTGTTATGACAAAACAACATTTTCAACATTCACATTGTTCACAATACTGAGTTACTTACATATATGGACTCCCTACTGCTTACAGTGCAGATGGATCTGTCTGTGCAGATGGATCTACTCCTCTTACAATTTCCCAGGCTATAGGGAAGTGTTATCTATAATCTGGGTCTACTGTACTTGACAACCACCTGTTTTATTTTGCTGTATTTTTCACTGTGTTCCATGAGTTCAAAATATATTAAGAGGAGCCTTTATTGTTTTAAGCTATGTCATTAAGGCAATTGTGAATATTGTAAATTAGTCTTTAAAATTAATTACATCTTCTCTGAATCTTCCGAGACATTATGGAAAAGTTTTGTAGTGAAATTCACATTCACTAATACATGGTCATTCCAATTAACATTATATCACTGTTCTTCAATACATATAATCCAGTTAAAATAACTAAATTGTAAGCAGTTGTTCACAGATGACTAGATCTTTAACATAAGCAGCACATGCATATCTACCTTCATGCACACAGCCACACAGAATGTTCCAGTGTGGGAATGGGGAATATTTTGCAAGACATAGTTTTATTTTGTTTTAGCTTCTGCCAAGTATTAGGGTGTTCAAACAAGATTCTGTTTGATTTCAAATAAATATTTTGGAATGATGAAGATTTATCTTTCTAACATATTTATTTTGTTGAACATTTAAGCTGCTGAAATTTTGTTTAAATAATGAATGACATATTTAAAATACAAGGAAATGCACCAATACCTTGTCCTTTCTGGATTAATAACTAAAAGAGAAGCTCCCTGCAATGTGAATCACATCAATTTATTTTTAGTTTCAGGAAGCCTTGGTGTTAGTTATAGCTTCAGAACTAAACTACATCTGTAGAGAAACAGTACCTAACTGCCAAAGGCAGTACAGTGTGCTAGAGAAAGTATTCACTGCTGGCAGTGTCAAACCAGCTACTGACATCAGGATGCCAGTCAGAACATTTGGGGCATCCAAAAAACTGGCTGCACATACCAATCAAACTATCTACTTCTGAAGTTGTTATGCTAGCAAGAATGGCAATGGCCACATTAAGGCATCACTGGCCCCGGCCACAGGGGGGAAATGACGCGGCCAAAGTGCGGCTTTTTAGAGCTGCACCAAAAGAGACACGTGGCGGCGGGATCAGACAGATCCCCTGAGCTGCCGCACAGTTGCTCCCCGGCACGATCATATGCCGGGGGGGGGAGCCATGGAAGGGAGAGCAAGGCAGCCAGCTGCGCATGTGTGCACATGCACAGTTCTGCTGGGAGCCTCGAATGCTCCTGAAGGCGGGTGCGGCAGCGATCCCACGGCCGCGCTTGCTGCGGCGTTTCAGGTAGGTACTGTTCTTTTGTAGGTTCTTTTTTGCTGCACGTTATCGGCCTTCAGGGACGGATCGGGGACGGGTGGGCGCCGCTTCCCAGATGTTGCGTTGTGATTGCGCCCATTTGCTGTGCCCCCGATCCATCCCTCTTGCGGGGCTAAACCTCCCACGTGACTGGGGCCACTATTAAGTTTTAGTGGTAAATTTACAGAGATCACCCCTTTGGCATTCAAGTCTGCCCCGGTGCTTGCCAGTGTGTTTCCTGGAGCCAACTTGCTTCTTGAGTCTTTGGGATGAAACTGAATGGTACAGAATAAAACAAGAATATTCAGATCACTCCCTAAAAGCTGATTGATTAGCAAA
Source organism: Gekko japonicus (assembly GCF_001447785.1). Taxonomy (NCBI): domain Eukaryota; kingdom Metazoa; phylum Chordata; class Lepidosauria; order Squamata; family Gekkonidae; genus Gekko; species Gekko japonicus. Next base: position 2,656,286 of record NW_015169172.1, read on the forward strand.
GCAATCAGCTCTTCTTGGGCTGGGTTGTCATAGCTAGGCATCTTCAGCTTGGTCACAGACACAGACACAGACCTTATGACATCTGTGGCAGCCTCTCTCTATGGTCACAGAAGGAAAAAAACCCACCCTTTCTCTCAGAAACTGAAACAAAAAGACAAAGATCTGATCCTGGTTTTCTCTCCGTTTCCTTGTTCAGGAGGTGCTTCAGAAGACCCTGATTGTGGGCTTCCGGTCGAGCTAAGATGGAGGACTGATGCACTTTCGCGATCGTGCGAAGTGAGCGACGGCCGCTTTTGACAGCTTGGGCAGTTTTCAGCCCAACGCATCGCTCCCCAGCGAGGGGGGGGGACAAGCAGGCAGCAGTGCCTAAGAGGGAGTGTGAGGTTGGCGTGATTCGGCTCCTGAAGGAGCCGTTTCAGGCTTTGATCTCCTCCCCCGAAGAAGGCAAGTGCCAAGCAACTCTGCAGCGGCCGATCGAGCCGGATTACCGGCTTAAGCTCTCTACCAGCCGACCTCTTGAAGATGGGCAACAACTGTAAGTGAAAAGAAGTAATGCGAAACCCGATGTGATCGTGCTAGATAACAATAAACGTGCCGCTTACCTGAACTGAGTTAAGATATAAATTGAAGCAAGCGGTTGAGCGGGAAAAGATCAAATATTCCCAGAAATCCGATTCCGGCAAAGAAAATAGTTGATTGAAGGCTTTAAAATAGTAAAAAAGAACATTGTTTAACATTCCTGCGGTGGGAACTGAGATGTGCGCGCAGCCGAAAAATCGAAACTGACGAATTGTATCGCGGGAAGAGCAGGCCGGTGTAACGAGAAAAATACTCCGAGTCCCTGGAACAGGAAGAGGAAGCCCTGAAAGAAGGGCTGAAGCCAACAGGGAGCCAACAGGAAGAGACTCGGAGCTACAAGAGAGCAGGACCGGAAGTGAGTGTATACTTACAGACGGGACCTGAAATACGGTAACCTGACCTACTCTACACCCGAATACCATAGAGAAGTTGCGCCCGACATTTTGTGGAGGACTTGACTTTAAATTTGACTTTAAACATCTTTTAGAGGGTTTTTAAAAGCGAAAATAGAAGGAAACGATCTACACCCGAATACCATAGAGAAGTTGCGCCCGACATTTTGTGGAGGACTTGACTTTAAATTTGACTTTAAACATCTTTTAGAGGGTTTTTAAAAGCGAAAATAGAAGGAA
>NW_015169172.1:2657855-2657973 GCF_001447785.1 Gekko japonicus
GATACAGGCTAATGCAACCAAAACTACCGAAGTGGAAGAGAAGATGCAACAAGTGGAAGAAAAACAAGATTCTTTGACCCAGCAATTCAGAAGATCAGAAACAATGATGGAGTTCAGA
>NW_015169172.1:2661496-2669339 GCF_001447785.1 Gekko japonicus
GTGGAAAAACTCTATTAAATTATCGGGCTGTACCAATGTTAAAGAAAACTGTTATAAAATGATGTATAGGTGGTACATGACCCCAAAGAAAATTGCAAATTAATATGAATAAAGAAATTGATATTGAAACCTGGGAATATTTGTGGAAAAACTCTATTAAAATATCGGGCTGTACCAATGTTAAAGAAAACTGTTATAAAATGATGTATAGGTGGTACATGACCCCAAAGAAAATTGCAAATATGAACCAGAATATGTCAAACAAATGTTGGAAGTGTAAAAAACATGAAGGCTCATTTTACCACATGTGGTGGACATGTGAAAAAGCGGTGGACTATTGGACAAAGGTCCACAGTGAAATGCAAAAGATACTGAAATGCTCTTTTAAAAAAGCGCCTGAAATTCTGCTTTTGGGACTTAAAATGGAAGAAGTCAACACGACGAAAAAAACTTTACTCTGGTACTTAATAACAACAGCAAGAATGATTTATGCACAATTTTGGAAAAATGAAAAAGTACCAGAGATCGAAGACTGGATACAAAAAGTTCTGTTCATGGCTGAAATGGATAAAATTACAAAAAAACTGAGTAATAAGGAAGACGACATATTTTTAGAAGAATGGAGTGACTTTAAAAAATATCTGGAAAAGAACTGGGATGTAAAACAAAATTTAATATGTTTAGAACAATATTAGGTTAATTGATGTTATCTGGAGACAGTAGTGATAAGAAAAATGATTTAACTGATGACGTATTATAATGTGGGTGGAAGGGTGGAAGCATTGCGGGAAGCCACAGGAGGAAGGGGAGGTAAGGGGAACGGGGTAAACAAAGGGAAAATGAAAATGAATATTGTTGGATGTTAAGTTCCTATTGAAAAAAAAATAAAAAGTTTGTTTACCAAAAAAAAGAAGAAGACCCTGATTGTGTAGTAATAGAGGAGGAATATTCTAAACCTTACCGCTTGAGAGAAGTGATATGGAATACGCCAAAGAGCAGACTAAGCTCAATATGGGATAATGAGTTTTTATTAAGCTTGCTCAAGCAATGGGACAAGTTAAGGGCAAAATTAGCTCCAGACACATCTCCAATTATACCATTCACAGGACAAGCCTGGTTCCCCTGAGCCGAACATCCAAATGCCTTTCTAAAATGGAGAATTAATAAAGTGGTAAGACTAATGGACATATATAAAAATAAGAGGCCCTGGTTTGAATACCTTCAGTTGCAGCACTTAAATAGAAAGCTTACAGAGTTTGAACAAATAGCCTCTAATCTAACTGACCTTCCTAAGGGCATTATATCCAAAATTCACAGCATTCTAATATCCATATTGTCAACGTCATCACCCAAATATGTAGACAAATGGAAAAAAGAAAATATCATACCCTTATGTACAGATAGCTGGGAATCCATTTGGCACTTTCCCAGCCTTTGCTTCGCAAACTTGTCCATTAAAGCTATGTCATTTAAGATAATTGCAAGGTGGTACTATTCTCCTTTAAAACTTAATAAGATCTCTCCTCAGAACTCCTCACTATGTTGGAAAGCCTGTGGGGCTGTTATAGCCATTGTTGGTGGGACTGTCCCCTCTTATGGGGGTTTTGGTGGCAAGTCTGCAACTTTATCTGCAAGATAACTAAGGAAACCATCCTTTTCAGAGCTGACTCTCTATTACTAGACTCATGGATTGGTTGTAAAAATCCATGCCATCACAAATTATTAATAACTAAGCTCTGTGCAGCAGTGAAAGCTGTAATTGCCTGCAAATGGAAAAATGCAATGTCACCAACTATTCCAGAATGTCTAGAAAAAGTCAGAGTATTGCATTCTAGACAAAATTTCTGAGAAATATTCAAAGCCAGATGATGATTCCTATACCACCACTTTTGTCTCAACCTGATTTCCAGTAATTACCTATTTCTCACATACCGACCTTTTCTCATATCTTCCTTCTCTAGTAGTTCCTCTACTGTAGATGAACTCAGTTCATGTGGCTTGTTCTTCTATGTGGCTTTTTACTGTTACATTATATCCACTGTTGTTATGTTAATCTTTAGTTATGGATTAGCTCTATTGCAGGCATTTTAAAGTATTAGTTACATATAGATTTGTTGGCTCCAGTATTAGTTTCGCACTGTCTTCTATGGCCCCGGGCACATGGGCCGAATATCGTGGGGGGAGGCGTGGCTAATTGCCCTGGCGCAGTTTGATCCACGATTATGCGATCAGACACGCTGGCGGCACAGCATGGGTCCTTCCCTCGGTGCCAGTGGGTAAACGAGGGACCGGAGGGGAATGCTGCGCGCCGGCTCGATCACACCACGGGCGTCTGGAGGCAGCCCGTGGCAAACGTTTACTAGTACCTTGGAGGTACTAGTTTTTAAATGTGCATTGTTGGCGGTAAGCCACGGGTGTGCTCCACTTCCCAGATGTTGGGGTGTGATTGTGCCCGGATAATCCGCCCACCTTCTGTGCCTCTCCCGCGGTAACTTTGCAGTGTGGCCTATGTTAAGTTTTTTATGCAATCTACCTTATGTTAGTCTTGTAATAGTATTCTTAACTGTTTGCAATGGCATTTTTTCAAATTTGCTGTGGATTCTGCAGGAAATGTATATTTTTTCTTGTTTTTTAAAAATAAAAAATATTTATATTTTATAAAAATTATAAATATTTGACAAAATAGAATTCATTTAAAAAACAACAGTTTATGAAAGCAACTAATAGATACAGTGCAGACCTTAGGCTCGGTTCTATCTTGCAGGACTGTCAGGAATTGACAGTTTCTAGCTTGCAGGAATTTTCATGGTGTTCAAATTGTCTAATGACCCTGAAAGATTGTGCCTTTGCCTCTAGTGACTAGAAACATTTGTCTGATTCATTGCAAACTCTCTGTTCTGCAAGTATTGCTGGTATGGTACAATGTCTACGCTGGTTCTAAGCTTTCCAGCCTTATTGTAAAAACCTATTAAATGGTATTTTTCTGGTCTAATGGAAAGATAAACAGAGAACAAAATAATTTCTTGCTCTGGCTATAGAAAAATGGGAGTCTACTTAAAGGAAGAAGCAGTTCATTCCTTAGAAATAAACAAGCTACATGTCACTTCTGCTAATGAAAATGGTAACATATAGATTACTTTCGCTCTAATTGTATATGGCAGTAATTCTATTGAGGGATTTTCTAGTGGCATTAATAAGCTTCTGTGCTGTATTAATATCACAAATGCATCTCAATGGAATGCCGGCTCCAATTAATAATTCCTTCCATTTTGTAAAGTAACAAATGGTTTAAAATATTTGGGATTTTTTTCTTAGCCTTTTTTTTACTTTGTCATTCCCTGCGGTATTGGCTTTGACTGATTTATTTCGGTTTTCATCAATAGTTCATGATGCTTGTGCCAACTTTTAGCTTGTACTTAAAGAGTAATAATAGCTCTTTAAGTTAAATGCCTTGGGCATCTTCAGTTCCCTCTGACTTTCACTTTTCTGGGACCAGAGCCTTTCACAAAGATGCTAAATCCACTGTTAAAATCTTAATGGTCCACCAAACATTGGGAAGGGCAAATCCAGTAATAGCATAAAATAATGCATTTGCTAATATACAATGTCATTTAGGGCAGGGTATGCAAAAACTTTTTAAAACCTTACTTTTCATTTTAAAATTCCATTCACTTTCATCATAAAATCATAGGTTACAACTGTATTCTTTTCTTGGCACAGAAGCATGGTGGATTGAAGGAACTTAGCCACCTTCTCAGTTACTTCAACACAGGAATCATTCAAAAGTTTGTAAACTTTGTGGGAATCTGAAAAACCCATCATGTTGGCCAATACAGAGTTTAGATATTTAGAGCGTATATTTACATAAAAGTATGATGCAACAAAACATATAATACACTTCCCCACATATATATTTGAAATGAATCCTAAGAGTTTATAGCCCTCAACAAAGAGATGCTTCACTGTCAAATAAATAAAACTTCTCACTTTAGGGTGGCGGTCACACACGCAATTTAATGCCGGGGGGGGGGGGGGGGGGGGGAATTCCTACTTCCCTCAGAGGAATTTGATCCGCGTTTGCACGATCACACAGTTCTTTGAAGCCGTGGGGACAGCCCACCTGAAAAGTACTGGGTTCAATACATCAGGACTCGGACCACAACATCGGAGAAGACGTGTTTATTAGTACTTAACACATGGAACAAAAACTAACGGCTGGGTGGCCAACTTTATTCAATTGGGGAGGGACGCCCCCTAGGTTCTATTAGCGGGTTTAAACTTCCCACCAATGTCCCTATTGGCTCCTTACTGGAAGTTCAGGAGCCTAGTCCCTATTGTCTTCGGGATTGAAGCTCTTGGGGTTTTTTGCCATTTGTTCCCAATGTGCTTAAACGAGGAATCAATTAATCAAATCTCAGCACTGAGGACTCCCTATGGAGTGTGCGATGATGCGCATACTGAGAAGGGGGGGAACAATGGCATGGAGTCAGGATGGCCTGATCAGATCATCCTGATGCCATGAGAACGAACTGCAGCAATCAGACAGGGGAAAGTCTGTCCATGGCCTGTAGCAATCCATTTGCTACCGGACTTTCCCTGGTGTCTTTTTTCTTCTGTGGCGGAGCAAAACGGGTTGCCGATGGGTGTGGGGCACTTCCCAGATGTTTGTGTCTGATTGTGTCCTTTAAATCCGTGGCTAATTGTGCATGTGATTGCGCCTTGTATGCAATTAAAATGGAGTGTTAGGCATCTTCCAGACTGCAGCCCTGATCTGGTTGTTCCTCACCTTCAGAATGCCTTAGATCATAGTTCAATCAGGGCAATTCTTCCACACTATTTTTTTTAATGTTGAACTTCCCTCTGTGTGTGTATGTCTTACTTTTATTTTTCATGCCACATGATAAATAAATAAATACAAACTGTTCAGTTTTCGGCATGGGGAGGTTGCACTTGCACTGTTGTGCTGGACCAATGTAGGCCTATGCAGTTACCACCCTGAAAGCCCACTGGTGAACTGTACATTGCCTACCTGTCTGTGCTTTCGATTAGTTAGCTGCTTTCACACGTTAAGACTGCTTGTTTTGATTGGCTGTGCTGCCCTTCCCTTTTTGAATTATGGACAGTAGCTAAAGAATTCAGCATGGCTATGATTACGGCCAACTGCAAGGCTAAGGGAATATTGCTTTGGAAGGTTATTGAGGTTCTTAAAAGCACCTTTACACTGGTCTTGTTCTGTTAATCAATAAAGAATATTGCTGTGTTTATGCTCAAATAATTTTTACTGTGCTGTGCACTAATTTTGTTCACAGGAAGTATGTGTGTTGGGATGGGCAACTGGTTAATACTGAGGCAAAGGCTGCTTCAGAGTCACATAAACACCAGTGAATCATTATTACTGCCAAGAAATGAATTTGTGGCTGCATTCTGATACCTGAATGCCAAAGGTTTTTTGTGCTGATATGAACCCTTACACAGTCAGTTTTTAAGTAGATTATATAAAATGTTTCTGTGCTGTCTTTCCACCCAAATAGGGTCCCCAAGACAGCAAATATCATGAATACCAGCACCCCGCTCTCCCAATCACTGTGTGAATCATTCATCACAAACTTCTCTCTGGGATACCCCACATACTGCAAGGAAAGGGTCAGGAATAATACGTTCAGTTTACATGCTCACCATTTGTTTGGATTCAATTATGGGGAAAACACAGTAAATAAAGCATTGGAAAAAGTGTAGAAAAGGGTCACTAGGATGACAAAAGGGTTGAAACACTTTCCCTATGAAGAAAGGTTAAAGTGCTTGGGGCTCCTTACCTTGGAGAAATGATGACTGAGGGGTGACATGACAGAGGTTTACAAAATTATGCATGGGATAGAGCAAGTAGAGAAAGTACTTTTCTTTCACACAATATGTCATGCCTGCAGTGTATCCCGACCCCAGGAACCCTGACCCCGGGGATTCTGCACCCTCAGCGTCCGAGGGTGAGCTCCCTGCACCCCTTGAATCACCAGACGTTGTTTCTCCAGCTCCCTGACTACAGACTGTGTATCCTGACTTTTGACGAACGGCTTGGTCCTCCCATGAATGTTTCAGCAGCAGACACCCGACTGCAGGAATTGCAGGCCCTTCAGGCTCTGCTTAAGGAACAGCTCCAACATGCCAAAAAGGCTTACAAAGAAGCTGCAGACCGAAAACAGCAAGAAGGCTTCCTGTTACGCGTTGGAAACCTAGTGTGGCTATTCACTCGATACCTGAGGCGGCCTGGCCGCTCCCATAAACTGGCTGCTAGTTTTATTGGCCCAAATAAGATTACAGATCAGATCAACCCCGTGTCGTTTGGTCTTCAGCTCCCAGACCACCTTCGCATCCATCCCCTCTTCCATCGGACTTCATCCTGACTTCCTGGCTCCTGACTTTGCCTTGCGTGACGTCGTTTCTCTGGCTCCCTGACTACAGACTGTGTATCCTGACTTTTGATGAACAGCTTTCGGCTTCTGAACTCTGCATGCAATCTCTGGTAACCCTAGACTGCGTTTTGACTTGGTATTTTGGACTCTGCTCACATTACTCTGTCTTATATGGTACCCTGACCTCGGACTGTGTTTTGGACTTTCCGTGCCCTGCCTGGCCCGCCAGCGCAATTGTGACACAATACAAGAACTCTTGGGCACTCAATGAAATTGCTGAGTTAGAATGGATAAAAGGAAGTACTTCACCCAAAGAGTGATTAACACATGGAATTCACTGCCACAGGAGGTGGAGGCGGCTACAAGCATGGATGGCTTCAAAAGGGAATTGGATAGACATATGGAGCAGAGGTCCATCAGTGGCTATTAGCCACAAGGTATAGATAAGAACTCTCAGTCTGGGGCAAGTGATGCTCTGTATTGGTGGAGGTGGTGGTGCGGCAACAGTGGGAGGGCTTCTAGTGTCCTGGCCCCACTGATGAACATCCTGATGGCACCTGGTATTTTTGGCCACTTTGTGACAGAGTGTTGGACTGAATGGTCTATTGGCCTGATCCAACATTGGCTTCTCTTATGTTCTTATGTCAAAATGGGAGACTGATTATTAGACAGTACAAGCAAAGCATTTTTTCCTGCCCCTGCATAGTTTATACCTACATTAACTACTGGGGGAAAGGCATACCCTTCTGCTCCCTATCTACCCTGTCTGCCAGCATGTACAAGCAAATCTTTTGCCTTTTCATGTGTCTGATACTATTTACCTATTGTGTGCATGGGGGGGTGGGACTGTAGCCTCTGCCTTTGTCACTCAAATCAGGCAACAGCCTAATGGAGGGGAAGGGGCAAGCTGTAACATCCCTCTGTCCATTCTCAGCCTGCTGTATTTGGCTTCCATTGGGTGCAAGTGAAGTGTTTCTCCTAATTGAATAGCAAGTGTGCAGTTCCAGATAATAGAATAGATCTGGCAACCGGGGGATCTACAGTCAGAATGACCTCCCAAAGTGAGAGAGATTGCACAATGATTGGAGGAAACTAAAAGTGTTGTGTGCGGTAATGCCAAATGGGATGATCATGTTTGGCAGTAGGATAGCCTAACATTTTTGGTTGAATGTCATTCCTGTCAGTTGTTTATTATATTTCTGAATGGAGTATTGTTTGTTTTCAATTTTTCTGATTGTACTTCCCTAATTTTCCCCATGCTACAATACTGGGGTATTTAAGAAACTTAATAATAATAATAATAATAATAATAATAATAATAATAATAATAATAATAATATTTATTGCATTAGCAAAAAAGCCATAGCATCTGTACAGCGTAAAATAAAATAAATTTAAAAACAACAACAACACACACTTAAAAGGACGACAATTAT
>NW_015169172.1:2669480-2686814 GCF_001447785.1 Gekko japonicus
AGCATTATATGATCTATAGTTTCTATCATCTCTTGTCCACAGTCGCAAACACGTTCCGAAAATGGAAGTCCCAAGAAACGACCAGAGAGCACCTTAGAGGGGAAGGAGTTGAGTCTCGCCAAGGTGAATGCTCTGCGTTGTCTTGGAATCTTTAAAGTGTAGCAATATGATGGAATAGCCTCAGGGGGGGCAAGACCCAAGGATAGACCAGAGCAAGTACGTCGAGCTCTTTGGAGGGTACTGCTGAAGTCAAGATCCTTTAGTTTTGATTTAATTTCTCTGAGCGACTCGTTTAACAATGAAGCTGTTATATCAATCCCCAAGGTTGTTAATTTCTGTGTAATTAGTTTTGAGCGACTGCTCTTGTAGGTGTCGCAGGGGATTAAATGTGAGAAACCCACTTTATTCGTGCTACCACCCTGGGCACCCTTCTTCACAAACAGTTTGAAAGCTGCAAGCCAGGCTCTCTTTTCCATTGATGGTTGGGCAAATTCAACCCTAAGTGCTGTTCCCGCTACACATCTCGGGACTGCCGCAATTTCCCTCAGAAAAGTGTGTAGGGGTGAGTCAAGGATGTCAGATACACCTTCAATCCACACCGCGCACCCATAAAGGATCTGCGGGGCAACTTTCGCATTGAAGATCTTAATGGCAGCTGGTACATGTTTAGCACCCTTGGAATAAAAGAATTTTTTAATCGCCTTAGTTGTGATATTTGCCGCTTTGAGGGCCGCCTGAATATGTGGTTTCCATGATAAGTTGTAGTTAAAAATGATACCCAGGTAGTTGAAGGAGGGGACTCTCTCCAAGGTCCCGCCCAGTGCGCTTATCACCTTAGGTCCATTATGAAAGGTTCTAGAGAACCTAAGGATCTTTGACTTGGAGTAATTAACTTTAAGGTCCTCTTTATTGCAATATGTAATAAATGCATTAATTACTGATTTTAGACCTAGTTCTGTTTTAGAGAGAAGGATGGCATCGTCTGCGTAAAGAAGGATTGAAATTGGTGTGTTTGCGAGAAAAGGGGGATGTCTAGCCTGCGATTTCACAACTGGAATCATATCATTGACAAATAGATTAAATAAGGACGGAGCAAGCAACTTTATAAGCTGTTTAGGAAACTTTCCAGTGAGCAATCACTATTACCTTAAAATAATTTCGGCCCCGGTCACACGGGCTGGAAAATGCGGGGGGAAGCGTGGCTGTTTGCCCTGGGGCAAACTAACGTGCGACTCCGAAATCAGACGTCCGGTTGAGGTCTCATCGAGGTCCTGTGGCTAGGGGGGAGGTGCCGATCACACCACAGGCAAAGAAGCGGGGCGGGGCAGCAAACGGGGTTGTTATTGTGTTTTTAAACTTTTTAAAACTGAAGTGTGCGCATGCTCCGTTGGGTGCTTGTGCGCATCCATGGAGCCTTGGGGGAAAAAATGACCTGTTTGAGAGGGGACATGGGCGGGCGCCGGATGCCACCGGAAACACGATCAGATGCATGCCCTTGCCCCACGGTTTCTGGAAACTAGTACCTCCGAGGTACTAGTTTTTTGCCGCGCATCTTCGGAGGGAAGCCTCGGTTGAGTCACGGGAGCTCTATGTTTCCCAGATATGGCGGTGAGATCGCGCCTCGAAAATCCGCCTATCTTCCATCTCTCTAGCGTGGCTACTATTCCGTGTGAACGCAGCCTTCAAATATTTTATATCTTATCCTGTTCTTTACAATGACACACATTTGAACATTAAATCATAGCAGAACTGGGACATAAGCCTGATTCTTGACTATTTTGCCAGATGTGCATATTTTAATATAGGTACCTATAACATACCTATTTCCATTTGTTACAGTAAGTTCTGTTTGTTGTTTAGCACGAGTATTTAAGAAGCTCTGAATATGGAAAACTACAGAGAAATCATGAATACCTAGCCTACTTTAATTAGAAATTATATTTGTAATTGTTATTTTTCCATTGCTTCAAAACAATGTTGTTTATTTTCAAGTATGGGATAGAACTAAGAATTGCTGCTTTCAGTTTAAATCAGCTTTAACATGTTACATGAAAGCATAAGATATCTGCCCTTGCCCACAGATTTAACCAGTGGTATGACAAATTAATAAGGGGGGTTGAAGGGGTGGTATAGACAATTACTGACAGAAAAAGGAGTTATGCATACTCTGTAAAATGGAAACCATATAATTACAACAGCAATTTTCCCCTTCTTATTTGGATGTAACTGCAGGTGGGAAAATGGATAGTGACAACTAAATACAACTTATTGGACCTCCAGCAGTCCCTTAAAGAGGGAATTGGGATCAGATATCTATGGATTCAGGAAGAAAATATTTTAAAGTTATGTCATTTACTTGTAATCTTTTACCTGGAAGGTATAAGACATGACAGAAGCAAATTTTCTGCCTCTCACTGGACTTCAACACTTGAACTTTTAGAATTAGGACACTTTGCTACTATTCTGTGTAAGGTTAGAAGGGTTACTAAGTTGTATGGAGAAGCAGTCAAAAAGCCAGAAGGTGGCCTTGCTGTGCTTCATTCTCCCACATCCTCATGACAGGCAGTCTGCCTGTTTTACCAATCAGAGGCTGAAAGTTTTGCCCTCCCAAAAGGGACAAAAAGAAACAACACAGGCCCACAAGTGGAAAAGAAGGACTAGATCACAGCTCTGAGGAGAACCCAAATTGTTCATCTCTGTAGGGGTGGTCGTAGATGAATTTTGACAAATACTGAGAATGCAGGTGAAGGGAGCTGAAGCCCATACATTCCCATTCCTTATATCATTGTGCAAAGCATTTAATTTTCTGTATTTCAGGCAGACACCAACTGAAAGAAATATGACAAAATGAATGAGTCTAACACAGGGCTCATGTGTGTGTTTGGGGCTCATGGCCCTTTCTGTTTGCACATGGACAAGGAATAAGGATAAATGGAAACAAATTAGGTAGGCCAATACTAAAATCAATAAATATACAGCATCAATATATTTTGATGAACAAAACCTATTGAGGAAGACTCAGCATGGGTTCTGTAAGGGAAGATCTTGTCTCACTAACCTGTTAGTGTTTTTTGGGATGTGTGTGTGTGAAAAGCATGAGGACAAGGGGGACCCAATAGATGTTGTTTACCTTGATGTCCAGAAAGCTTTTGATAAAGTTCCTCATCAAAGGCTCCTAAGTAAGCTCAATAGTCACGGGATAAAAGGACAAGTCCTTTTGTGGATCAAAAACTGGCTAATTAATAGGAAACAGAGGGTGAGTATAAATGGGAAATTTTCTCAGTGGAAGGTGGTAAGCAGTGGGGTGCCACAGGGCTCAGTACTGGGTCTGATGCTTTTTAACTTGTTCATTAATGATTTGGAGTTGGGAGTAAGCAGTGAAGTGGCTAAATTTGCAGATGACACTAAATTGTTCAGGGTGGTGAAAACCAGGGAGGATTGTGAGGCACTCCAAAGGGATCTGTCAAGGATGGGCAAGTGGGCATCAACGTGGCAAATGGGGTTCAATGTGGCCAAGTGCAAACTGATGCACATTGGGACCAAAAATCATAACTATAAATACCTATCAATGCAGTCCAAACTGGCAGAGACTGACCAAAAGAGAGATATTGGAGTTGTAGATAACTCACTGAAAATGTTGAGACAGTGTGGAACTACAATAAAAAAAGGCTAACGCTATCCCGGGGGTTATTAGGAAGGGAATTGAAAACAAATCAGCCAGTATCAAAATGCCCCTGTATAAATCGATGGTGCAAACCCATTTGGAATACTGTGTACAATTCTGCTCACCACACTTCAGAAAGGATATTATAGCATTGGGAAAAGTGCAGAAAAAGGGCCACTAAAATGACAAAAGGGTTGGAACACTTTCCCCATGAAGAAAGGTTAAGGCGCTTGGGGATCTTTAGCTTGGAGAAACGAATACTGAGGGGTGACAGGATAGAGGTTTACATGATTATACATGAAATAGAGCAGGTAGAAAAAGAAGTACTTTTCTCTCTTTCTCACAATACAAGAACTTGTGGGCACTCAATGAAATTGCTGAGCAGTCGGGTTAGAATGGATAAAAGGAAGTACTTCTTCACCCAGAAAGTGATTAACACATAGAATTCACTGCCACAGGAGCTGGCGGTGGCTATAAGCATGGATAGAGGGAATTGGATAAACATATGGAGCATCAGTGGCTATTAGCCACAAGCTATAGATAGGAACTCTCTTTCTGGGGCAAGTGATGCTCTGTATTCTTGGTTCTTGGGGGAGGGGCAACAGTGGGAGGGCTTCTAGTGTCCTGGCCCCACTGGTGGACCTCCTGATGGCACCTGGTATTTTTCGCCACTTTGTGACAGAGTATTTGACTGGATGGGGCATTGGCCTGATCTAACATTGGCTTATCTTATGTTCTTAATAGCACAAATTATACAAAAATACATGTATTTATTACAAATTAATTAAAAGACAGTTGTAGACCCAAATAATCAATTTGTAACAAATACTTGGATTTTTGTATAATTTATACTATCTATATATTGATGCTGTATATTTATTGATTTTAATACTGGGCCCCCTAATTTGTATCCAATTAACCTTTCAGGTTCTTAATTTATTTTTGGGTTAAGTTGTTGTTCCCCTCCTTTTTTCCTCAAGGAATAAGGATAGCCAACATAATTGGGTAGGATAATTAAAGGACAAACTTTATTTAATTTTACTGCTGTCACAGGATCTACAGTGCCCACAGGCTAACCCATTCCAAACCCAATCAGAATGTGTACAATTAGTGCAGTGGGGTGCAGAACAGAGTGGTCTGATGTCACATCCAGGTTTTCCCTAAAAGTGATGTCACACCATCAGTTGATGGTTGCCCCTCATGTCCCCACCCTCCCAAACTCCCACAGGTTGTGGCCACAATCTCTGAGAGTTTCATATCCATTTGGGGAAAATTTATAAATTGGAATGTGTTTACTATTGAAACAGCAACCAAACTGATCCATAACCCCAAATGTGTGCCTTAATAGTGTTAAACAATCTGAACAAAATTTGTATCTAACATAATGAGCCAAAGTTCATGGCCTTGGTCCTTCATATCTTCAGGACCATCTCTCCTTCTGTGTTTCATCGCAACAGTTTTGTTCATCTTAGCAGGGTCTTCTGCAAGTGCTACTCTCATCATGGGCAAAATCAACAACTGCTGGTACACATGCATTCTCTGCTGTGGCCCCCATCTTGTGGAATGGCCTGCCTAAGCATGTCAGGAAGGCTCCTACTCTCCTGGCTTCCGACAAACTATGCCATACTGAATCAGTCTAGAAGGCTTTTTTACACAGAGGGCTTATTGTAATGAAATGATTCCAAAAGATGCTTTGGTAAAGAGATAGGGACTATGAATTATAGTGTTATGTATAGTATATACCAGAGGTGTTGAACTCATTTGTTATGAGGGCCAGATCTGACATAAATGTCACTTTGTTGGGCCGGGCCATGTGTGCTATAAAATGTAACATGAGGTACCAGAGATACCTCTGAAGGGCCTGCAATTCCTGCAGTCGGGTGTATGCGGCTGAAACATTCGTGGGAGGACCAAGCCGTTCGTCAAAAGTCAGGATACACAGTCTGTAGTCAGGGAGCCGGAGAAACAACGTCTGGTGATTCAAGGGGTGCAGGGAGCTCACCCTCGGATGCTGAGGGTGCAGAATCCCTGGGGTCAGGGTCCATAAATAAAGATATAAACTTTATAGGGAGAAGAACTGGGGAGAAGCCACACATTTGACACCCCTGTAAATGTGATCCTACTATGTAATTTCTGTATTGTTTAATGTCTCATGTTAATGTTTATGCTTTGTTTCTCCTCTATTCAGATTTCTGTTTGTTTTCAGATTTCTTCAATTCAGAACATATTGCTTTGTTTATTGGATGTCCCATCCTGTTGATGGTATTGACTTACACTGTATTCTGCCTTGAGCCTCAGTAAGAAAAATGGACAATAAAAATGTAGATAAATGGATAAATAATAAATCTGAATGTGAATAAAATTTCTGTACTAGCTGTTTTGAGCAGGTTCTGAAGTTTCAGCACACGATTTAAAATAAATAAATAAATAATACAACTATTAGTTTGGTGTAGCCATTTCTGAAGCTATATTTCATTGACAAAGGCACTCTTTTAAAACAACATATCACATATAACTAATCTACATCAGCTAGACGTCAATAATTACCAGAGGCAAACAGAACCAGAAGTAAGACTGTTGGTTTAAAATAACTTCTTGAAGGATTTCTTCAGAACTTTCCAGTTTAATAGAGTCAGTATGGGAAAACACAATATTTGCTGCAAATTTAAAATTCTTATTTGGCACAGCTTTAATATATGCATATAAAATGTGCATATTTTAACAGTGAGAACAAGAAAAATGAATTATGGGGTTTTTTTGTTTTTTGTTTTTTTTAAAAAAAAGCATTGGGGAAATTCAAGCAAAACCCTTAGGATTAAGAAAACTACCAATAAGGTCTATGGATAAAAATTACTGTTAGAAAATTATTTCGGTACCTTATGCCATTATAACTGCATAACTGGAAACAAACAGAAAATTCTTGGCTTCTTGACAGTGATGTCTAATCTTCATGAAGTGTTCTACTTGCCTTTCAGTACCAGTGTTCATGCTAAGCTAGGAATTATTTAAAACCCAGACTTGATCTGCAACCTATCATTCCTGTTTTTTCAGGACTCCACATGATAAATAATGGTGGTGGAAAGTGCTGTCAAGTTGCAACCCCATAGGGATTTTAAGGTGAAATGTGTTCAGAGGTGGCCTGCCAGTGCCTTCCTTTGTGTAACAACCTTGGACTTTCTTGGTGGTCTCCCACCCAATTAGTAATCAGGGGCAACCCTGCTTAGCTTTTGAGATCTGATGAGTGATAAATAATAGCTGCCCAGAGACAGTGTCACAAACTTCCAATGGAGCAATGCAGGTAAGGCTCTTGAGATTCCTTTTGGTTATAACACTCTTTTCTATGACAAAGTGTTAAAAAAAGCCCCACAAACCCTTCAAATTATTTTACAGGGCATGAATTTTCTAGGTAAGGTAACGATGACTCACACAGGCTTTCCACCTCTTGTAATCTTGCTAAATAAAGCAACAGGAGAAAAAAAATGGTTTGCAGCCTCAGGCTACATTTATGCATGCACAGGCTCAAGAGGAGCACAAGCTTATCTTCAAGTCACCTCTGTACTGTTCATGCCTCAGTCAAAGATTACCACAAAGGGGAAGCTTAAGGTGGTAGTGTTATGACCTTCCATATATACTGATGTATAATTAATTACTGAATCTTTAGATTTAAAAAAACTATAAAAATAAAATTCCTATTTCTTGGCTGTTCCTTTTCTCTTTTACATTTCTCTACTTTTCCTCACAGTTTGGAATTTACCCATGATTTATAATTAATGTTACAATTAGCTAACTTGTAATAGGCCCAAATTCCCAGGAAGTATAAAGTACAGCAATGGGGATCTTCCAAATGAGACCAGAATTTCACTATGCATTTTTAAAATTACTTCTTAGAAGGCAACATGCATTCCATTGCCATTTACAATCTAAAATCATGATAATGTCTCATTTTGCACCACAGATACGTTTCTATCTATCTATCATTTTCTAAGTGCTAAAACCCTGTGTTCATCCCATTCCCCATACATTCCGCAAAGAGCACATCGGTCGGGGTCACAACACCAGCTGGTGACCCTGGGCCCTAAGGAGGCCAAGCTTGTGGCAACAAGGGCCAGGTCTTTTTCAGTGGCGGCTCCTACCTGGTGGAATGAGCTCCTGGAGGAGATCAGGGCCCTGCGGGACCTTGTGCAGTTCCGCAGGGCCTGCAAGACGGAGCTCTTCCGCCAAGCTTCTGAGTAGGAGCCGCCACAGCCACTTACACCACTGCTCTTTGTAAAGAGAGACCACCGGGGGGGGTAACATCCTTCCATCACCACAGCCTTCCCCCCCATTACACAAGATGTTAGGAGTTATGTGCATCCACAGAACTGATCTTAAGCTGTTTTAAGTTGTTTTAATTCTGTAATTTGTATTATGTAATGTGTATATTGAACGCACTCGGTGCCTTATGTAAGCCGCCCTGAGCCCGCTCGCCGGGAGGGCGGGGTATAAATGTAATAAATAAATAAATAAATAAATAAATAATTTCCCATTCATTTGCATGTCATGGCTAGGAACCCATCCATTCCTGAATATTCCCTTGCACTTTGTTCGCCTAATGATCTGTCATGAACTCTGGAAGAGTAGCTGTGCTGGTCTATTTCAGAAAAATCCATAGAGAGTCTTGTGGCATTTTAGGGCAAGTACATGTTACACAGTAATATGTATGATAGTAACCCACTGCCTAAAAAAAGAGAGAGCACAACTGCTATGAAGAGGGAATTTAGAAGGGAGAAGCAACTGGGGAGAAGCCCCAAAGCCACTGAACAGACAGCCCTTAACCCTTCCCTGTCTGCCATTTACTCATTCCAAATCACTTCCCCATCACCACCTTCAACCCCGTTGGTGTCCAAATATGTTTCTTTTAATTATGTAATCTCCAGTCCCCGAAGGAAGGCAATTAACTCTGGGCTGGGAAATCCCTGAAGATTTGAGGGTGGAGTCTGGGGAAGGTGGAGTTTGGGGAAGGGAGGGACCTATGGGGTGTGATGCCATAGAATCCACCCTCCATGGGGGACTTCCGTCTGGGCGTTTGCTTGTGTGCGAGAGCCGGCTGTTGAATGTTTGGACTGTTTATGGCTGTGAATCCGACGGGAGTTTTGTAAAACGGAAAAGTTTGAATTGTGACAGCGAGAAGTGCCTGGTAAGCGCTTATATAAGTCAACAATTGCGAGGAGGACCCATAGCGAGTTTGGGAGCGGATATAAAAGCGAAAATGAAATTAATACCATTCTCAAAATTGGGGACCTCCGGTAATGGCATGAAAAGAAGAGGATTTATAGTGCATGAACTGAGAGTATTAACAACAACCCGAAGGAGGATCTAACAAGCCGGAAGGAGAAGACAACAGAGGAAGCTCCTCCACGGCAGCGATAGTAAAAGTCCCCAGCACGCAAAGAAGCGGTTCTGAATGTGCACAGAAGAGATTTTTTTTATTAACAGAAATTCAAAGGAACATTACTAACATACTAACAGAGAACTACATGTGACAGGACTAAGAAAAGAAGTTTGACAACACACAGAAGAAGCCCAAGAAGATTAATTGGACATTACTAACAGTTTAATTTCCCAGTTTATATATCACTCAGCTTTCTTTTTCTCCCACTGTCTACCCTTCCCATTTTTTCTTTTAAGCGAAATACCTCCCCTTTTTAGGGGAGCCAATAAAATCTTTATTAAAAAAAAAGAATCCACCCTCCATGGCAGCCATTTTCTTTAACAGAGCTTATTTCTGTAGTCTGTACATTAGTTGTAATATTGGGAGATCTCCAGGTCCCACCTAGAGGTTGGCAACATTATGACTGCGGGCCCTGAACTGGTGCTAATGACATATGTGTCACTTTGTGCTATGAGTATGAAAGAAGCTTGCAGAGTTAAGTGGAATTTCCTATTAACAGGAGGTACATATGTTGTAAGGGTCTGCTGGGTAATATACCCTGGAATTCCTAGCCCCTGTGAATCACTGACCTTGCTTAACAACCTTTAATCAGTAGACTCTAAAATTACTCCAACTATTGAAAAGACCATCCAGGTTTTAGTTTTACAATTTTGTCTACGAATAACTGTAATAGTGGTTATAATTATGGACATCATATGAATGAACACACATTAAGAGAGAAGCCACATAAGCAGAAACCAGAGAATTATATAACGCAGCTTTTAGAACAGGGCTCAGAGTCTGACATTTGACAAATAAAGCAAAAATATAAAGCATGTATTTTAGTGCTTAAAGAATTACCATTATTAAAGCCCCAATAAACATGAATATGGTATTAATACCATATTACACAGCAAACCTTCCTTTCATTTACTACCAGCTCAGAATAATATTATTGATGTATTTCCTCCGAAGAGTAAAGTCATTGCAATCTATGGAACACGTAATATGCCAATTTTAAAAAAGATTCATGTGTACAGTATTCACCAGGTAATATGATATTACTCGAAGTCTTGTGGCACCCTGGTGTAGGGTTGCCACCTTCTCGGTGGTGGTTTGAGATCTCGTGGGATCACACCTGATCTCCAGTTCATCTGGAGAAAATGGTCACTTTGGAAGGTAGACTCTATGGCATTATACCCCACTGAAGTTAGTTCCCTCCCCAAACCCTGCCCTTCTTATGCTCCACCCCCAAAAAATCTCCAGGTTTTTCCCAACCCAGAGCTGCAATCCTATCTTGAGAACTAAGAAATGTATTGTGGTAATGAGCTTTTGCAGTCTATAACCCATTTTGTCAGATACAGTAAGTATTATTATCAGCTGGCATGTATATATACACACTTCTTTTGTTGAGGGCTTGTGTCCATATGACAACAATTTTAAAAAATCATGGATGAATTTGGATTCTGCATTGAAACACAAAAGACCTATTGTTACCACTGTCATTGCCCTTTTCCCCCTATGTAAATCAATATCCACCATGGGAAATGCAGTTCGGTTTGTGGTTCGTGACCAAACCATAAACCGTACTGAACCAGTTCACTCAATTGGTGATTTGTGGGTCCAGCAAACCTCATTTAAAGGCACTGCAGTCCCTTTAAACAAGGTTTTCAGAAAGCAGCAAAAACAGTTGAGTGATGGGAGCACGCCCAGCCACTCAGTTGTTTCGGACCTTCTTGTTTCAGACCCTTACCCTTTAAAGGGACTGCACAAGAAAGCCGAGAAACAGGAAGCATCTTGTCTGGGGTCAGGCACAGCTTCAACAGGGGAAGCCCTCCCCCATCACCTGAGGATGCCCCCGGACATCCCATTGGGAACTCAACCAGGAAGCCAGTGGAAGAGGAGCCTGGAAACAGAGAAGGGGCTGCCAGCTGAGGTGAGGGTAGATGAGGTGATGCTGGCAGGGAAGGAGGCCACTCCAGTCTGGGGCCCACATGAGTTGGGCATCCCCTGTGGCCAGCCTGCTTCCTGCTGGGCCTGGGTTTGTTTCTGCCACTGGAAGACACCCAACCCACGTGGTCCCTGGGCTAGAGTGACCTCCTTACCTGCCAGAGCCATCTCCCTGCCCCCATCTTGGGGTCCTGGGGTGGGGTTGGCCAATGTACTGCTGCTGCAGGCCATGGCCATGGCCCTGCTGCCACTGAGTGGCTCAGCCCTTCTCTGCCCCTTATCCACCACTGGCCCCCTCCCCCACTGGCTTCCTGTGTGAGTTCCTGATGGGGAGTCTAGGAGGCATCCTCAGGCAATGGGGGGAGGGTGGGTGAGCACCTGGGATCTTTCGGATCACCAGATGGGGGTTGGTTCCTCCTGTTGAAACAGTGCCCAACTCCGGACAGGCTGCTCCTCATTTCCTGACTTTCTTTAAAGGGACTGCCCAAGAAAGCCCAAAACAGCTGAGCTGTAGGTAGCGCTCCTAGCTGTTCAGCTGTTTTGTAGGTTTCTGCTGTACCAGAAAGCAGGTGTTTAAAGAGATCTGGAATCCCTTTAAATTCCTGCTTTCTGCTCTCGCCAGGAACCAGCATGAACTCTACAAACTGCTTTAAAAGTTCATGGAAGTCCTTGACCATGGATCCCATTGGACCTCAGTTTCTGAACCACAAACAGGGCAAAATTCATCATGAGTTTTGCTTCATGGTTTGGTTCATGTCCATCCCGAATTCATCAATTTCATACGCTGCTTCAGTGGCTTGCAGTGCCATCCAATAACACCCTTATAAGCCCATGACTTCAACAGAGTTAAAATGGCGTCATTATACAATGAAATCTTATGCCATAATAAATAAGTTAGTCCTTAAAATGCTGCAGAACTCTGTTGTTTTTCCTATGAGAGATAAACATGATTACCCCTGTGAATTAGAAAGGCTTCTATGTTTGTATCATGTGGGATAAACAAGATGTTTCTGTGGGAGCTCCTTAAATAGATACAAGGCAGGCCATTGACCT
Source organism: Gekko japonicus (assembly GCF_001447785.1). Lineage (NCBI taxonomy): Eukaryota > Metazoa > Chordata > Lepidosauria > Squamata > Gekkonidae > Gekko > Gekko japonicus. Next base: position 2,681,558 of record NW_015169172.1, read on the forward strand.
GTGAATTTTTTGGCAGGCAGAGATATGTGAAAGTCTGTGGGACTCCACTTTTAAAATAAATTCATTTGCATTACAACATATTGTCACCTGCAGGCCTGGCTCTATCAGGCACAAACACACAGTAGTAACTTTTAGATCTCTCTAAAAAGCTCCTCACACAAATAATCTGCATTTTGTCATTTTGAGTTACACAGTTCCCCCCCCCCTTTTAGGTGGGAGAGATCATACTATGCCAAATGCTGAGCTTTAAACTAAGGATTAAATGTAAAATAAATAGGATTCCTGATGCTCTTCTAAAACAGGATACTTTTGCATCCCATTCTACCATTTTGAATATTGTTCAGATATTCATGCTACAAGGCAAAATGAATGATCCCATAGAAACTTAAACACAGACGAAAAATACATCAAGTTCAACATAAATTTTATATACACTTGTCATGTCATGTCCTCGCTACACAGAGCTCTTTACAGATGAGAGCAACTAACTGGTTGATGCCATGTACTAAAGAGTTGATTTCCTTCTAATCCATGGTTTTGTGGGAAGCCCACCATAACTCCAGGGAAACTGGATGATTTTGTTTCCCTACTAACAATAACAGTACCCACATTTCACATGACATTTCTGTATACTGTGGAGTGATCCAGGACCTCCAGAATTCATTTCAGGATAACTGTCTAACTATAAATCATTTCAGGATAACTGTCTAACTATAAATCATACCCATTGAATGCTTTGGATGTTATGTCATTCAAAGGGTAACAAAAACATGTGAAATTCTCACATATGTTATTTGCACTCATACCATAATGAATGAGTAAACTCTTATGAAAAAAGTACGAAAATGAGGCCTATTTTGTGGAATTGTGGCTCAACATGAATTATTTAACACAGTACACATTAACAGAATAAAAATTAAACTATCAGTCCAGTTCCAGCTATTTCATCACCCCACACAGAGATTAAAAGGTAAGTATAGAGAGAGTTCAAGTATTAAATTGCAAAGTATAGTTAGAGTAAAATAAAAAGGAGTATGAAAATACAGTCTCCAGAGAGTTTCAAAATCTTTTTTTTAAAAAAAACACCCAACCCCAGAGTACAAGGAAGGAAATGTGTCCTGAATTATTAATAACAAACCATAACTGCTGTGCAGCACTCTGGCTTGCATCCTGTGCAGTGCAAACAGTTGAGTTGCCCAAAAAGCATCATTCCTGCCTTCCCCCTCCTGCTGCAGTCTTCTTTGACCCTCAGAATTGTGTCCCTGTGGGTTACTGGACCCCACCCCCAGAAAACCATTGGTGTCAAAGCTGGAGGCTGCTGTGAGAGCAGGGAATCAGCAAAGGTCATCCTTTCTTCTTCCGCAAGTGAAAGTGACTAGTGTGAACAGAAAGGGAAGGTTAGGATTCATGCCTCTGTCATCATGGTAATATAAATGAACCTGACTCTTGCCACTTAAGACATTAAAGCAACAGCCTGCCAAGATTTCTCAGCAATGTAGCCCTACAGCAAAGGATTGCTGCTATACTAGTCACTGATGTGATAAAACACAGCTTCTTATTGCAGAGAAAATGTCCTTTAACTTTTACTAACCATGGGGAAAACCCCAGACTAGATGCTTGGAATTCCATGACCAGAATCCCCAGCATTTTGAAAAATGTATTTTTCAGGTTTATGGTGCCTTATTCTGACTGGGAGTGTAATAGGAGTATATAGCCTCCCCCAATGCTGCAACTTGGGGGAACAGCACAAGGAGGGAAAGTTTAAACTTTCTACCTGCTCAGAATTAGGTCCCCACACACTAGGTAATTGCAAAGGGTGGGTGCTTTGTTCAGGGAACCCCCAGTATCTTATTTGGCCCTAACGCATAGAGATTACCTTCAAGGGCTAGCATCAATTGTGGGACTTCCATACAGATCTGCTTTTTGAGTTAAGCATAAAATAAACTAAAAAATTAAATAAGCCAATAAGTAGAAATATGACCTAAAATAATTATAGCTGTACTACCAGTAAAGTTTACAGTGATTTCTAAACCAATCCCAGAACTCATTGCTCAATATTAGCTAATATGTCTGTCTAGGGGAAAGATCTTTTGTGCTGTATAGATGAGCAAAATTGCTATTACGTTGTTTGAACTTCCATCCTTATTTCATCATATTCTCTAAACAGTACAATCTCTTTTTTCTCTCTGATTAAAATAACCAAAAGCCTTTTATTGGTTTGAGACAGATTGAGAAGATAGGAAATCATCCTGCAAACAATTCTAGTCATGTCTCCATCATCAAAAGTCTTATTTTTAAAAAAATCAGAATTGGTGTTTACAGTCTTTTTAGGAAATGTACTTGGGATTTTACATGCTGACAATAAAATCACAGCTTGTTGCAAACCAATATAGAAAGTCTGTCTATCTACAAACAAGGCAGTAGTATCCCAACCTGGCTAATTTAATCTTGCCATTCTGACTCCCTTTTCTTACAAGACTTTTCACAGCCAGTTAGTGTGATTGCTCTCAGATGCATTTCATTCACTCCCGTTTACTTACTACCTGTCTGATTATCCCTTTATTCTTGTTTGCTTTCTATAACCCCACCACCACCTTACTAATAGTGCAACAAACTCTCTAATGGGAAACTGAGTTTCATGTGCTGGCATTGGGAAACTGGGTGGCAGTAAATAGGGTCCCAACAGAATAGTTCACCCACTTTCCACAGGAAAAAAATCTGGTATAACATTCTCCTAGGTCCAGAAAAATAGGTCATTGCTAGCCAACACAAATATAATAAAATACATCTTGTCCAGTATGGTAGTGCTTTCAAACATAACACTTGTTCATAAATTTACTATCAAATCAAAGAGCTTTCACTATATTATAGACCCAGTTGTAAAAGAAATACATTTGTATAATTATTTCTTTCAGTTTTAGCATAATTTGTTTCAGCCATAAATCATAACAAAATAGGGATGCCAGGTCCCTCCTGGGAGATAGGGGGACTTACCTGGAGAAAGGCCCAGGCCTTGTCATTGGCATCACACAAGAAGTGATTTAATAACATCAATTACATCCAGGCAACACTCTGGTATTTGGGCAAAAACTCTATGGTAAAACTGGCTTCTACCATTGAGTTTTTGCCCAAATACTAGAGTGTTGCCTGGATGTCACTATTGTGATTATGTGACATTGGTGATGAGACCTGGGCCTTTCCCCTTCTCCAGGTAAGTCCCCCAGCTGGCCAGCTAATTGGTGGCTGAGGGGCAGGGTGTGTGTGCGGGACACTCACCGCCACCGGTGGTCTGGCATCACTATAATAAAAGCACATACCAGTAAAAGATCAAAACAATGTGAAATTCAAACCAGATTGGTAGCACATGTTTGGATCCATCAAATCTCTTCCACCAAATGTGGAGCCCTGATTCACCAGAGGAAGGCTCCTCACTTTATGGAAGGGAGTCAGCTCATTGCTACAACCAGAAAAAATAAATTAATAAATAGTTTCAAAACTTTCAACTATCGTGTAGCACAAAATAAAGGCCAGACCTCCCCAAAGGATAATGTCACAGAATATATCAGTCCCAAAACAATCAATTATATGCAGATTATACAATGATTTCTGAGTATTATCAGAGCCTGCAGTGTTGACTCTCAGAAACAGAATAAATACTTATCCTGGCAGAATAAAACTAGAATGCCCAGTCAAAAGTGAAGGCTTCAAGTATGCTCAGAAGCATTCATCACAAGAAGCTAAATTCCTTGGGCTTTTGCTAAACTTCTTGACTGCTATTTCCACTCCTCACCTGAAACTTTTAAAATTCTGGGAAACTAGGAATAAGGCTCGTTGGGGAAATAAATACAACAAGCTCTAGAAAGAGGCTCTGGAAGAGTGCCTTGGGCACTCAGCACCAATTTTCTGTGGTGACCTCAGCAGGGTAAAATGACAGAGTCCACAATTTTCTCCAGGGGAACTGATTTGTGCCATCTGAAGAGCAGTTGTAATTCTGCGTGGTCTCCATCCCTCACCTGGAGACTGGCAACAATGGTACCCCATGAAAAAATGGCTAGTTTGGAGGGTGGAGTCTATGGCATTATACCTGTCTGAGGTCCCACCCCTCCTCAAACCTCACCCTCTCCAGGCTCCGCCACTCAACCTCCAGGAATTTCCCAACCTGGTGTTGGCAACCCGATCTCCCTCCCTGCCAACTGTCAGCCAACCATTATCTGCCCCCTGGCTTCAACTTTCCATCTATTCCCCCTCCCTCCTAGAGAGCAGTTGTAATTCTGAGTGATCTCCAGCCCCCACCTGGAGATTGGCAACACTGGTTCCCCATGAGGGAATGGCTGGCTTGGAGGGTGGAGTTTATGGAATTGTACCTGTCTGAGGTCCCACCCCTCCCCAAACCTCACCCTCTCCAGGCTCCATCCCTCAAATCTCCAGGAATTTCCCACCTGGAGTTGGCAACCCCATCAGGAGTGGCCCCAATGAGTTTTCTCCCAAAGGCCAAAACAGGTGTGGAAAGGGCCTTTTAGTGACAGAACCTGGTTGCCTAGCAACAGGCACTGAGGAGAAAGCACAGTTGCCACCTCTGATTAGGGAAATACCTGGAGAATTGGGGGCAGCATTGGGGGGGGAGGAAGGACTCAGCAGGGGATAATGCCATAGGGTCTACCCTCCAAAGCAGCCATTTTCTCCAGTGGAACTGATCTCTGTCATCTGGAGATCAATTGTAACAGCAAGAGATCTCCAGGTCTCACCTAGAGACTGGCAACCCTTGGGGGTTGAAGAGAATGGTTTGATGGTCACTGGCCCACCTCATTAACCAGCCAGCCATGGTGGAGCAAAAAAGGAGAGGCGTGTTAAATGTTTTGTGACAGGAAAGTTGCCGGGGGGGGGGGTTATGCTGAAAGTCCTTCCTTTTTTTACTCACAGAAGCAAGCTTGGTTGTTTGGTTGCCTAACAACAGGAGTAGATTCTTTCTTCTCCTTGGACAGGTAGCCAGCGCTGGCCTCAACTGGAGAAACATACACGTGGGAGAGTGGATCTCTCACTGCCCCTTCTCCAATGCTCAGCGTAATGCTCCGCGCAACCACAGCTGCCTCCTCTGGAGTAAGGCTTCTCCCCAAGGCAGGAATCAACATCAGACGACAGGCAATCAGAAATCTTCAAACGACAAGGACAGTTCAAACAGCATTCAGGCTATTTTGGCTAGCAACAGCTGCATTTCAGCACCACTCTTGCAGGACAGATCTGTGATCTCCTGTGAAAC
>NW_015169172.1:2686842-2727484 GCF_001447785.1 Gekko japonicus
AGGATCCGGCCCCCACGCCTCACTAGGAATAAGGGAAGGACTCCTATATTAACAAACAATAACCACCATGCCCAGCTCCAACACCTCCTTAGAGATGCACTCTTAAGATTTAGTGGTAGCATAGCCAGCTAGGCACAAGAATTCAGCCTTGGAGATCAGTTACCCATCAATCAGACAGTATTTAAACAAGAAATAGTTTTATTTAGCACAGAACTAACACAGACAACAGGAAGTACTGAACACAAGAAAACACCTATGGCCCTCTGTGGCCCTTACTAAACATTAAAGATCTACATAATTACCAGGATGATCCCTAGGCAAGGATGTCCAAGTATACAGTCCATTGGAATAGTCCAAGTATCTTTAGAAACAACAGCTCCATTATGCAAGCACCTCGCCATGTGCTTCACATGGAGTCCTTTGTCTGAGGCCACATGGCTGAAGCCTCAGATAGACAGGCACAGATTCACATAACAGACAAGAAGCCAGAAAGTTCTGAGCTCTCTCTCTCTGGGTTAGACAATTTGAACTGCAATCTCATTATACCGGCCCTGGCCAGTTAGCCAACCACATGAGACAGGTAATTTCCAAATATGGGGTTGTCATGGTAAATGGGTGGGGAAAGGTTGGGTCAGGGGATCATCCTCCTGCAGTAAGATGATCCCTGCTACGTGTGTAGTAGCATGTCAGCTATGCCTCTGGTCTTCTACCAGCAAAGGTTTATGATGGCAATTGAGCCCATTTGGCCTCTATAGGAAGTTAGCCCAACAGGGGGTGAGAGCAAAAGGCATTCCAAGGGGAAACATGATCCTACATAACATTCAAAGGGAGACATGAGGCCTACAGGAATTAATATTTCTATACACAGCCACTGAGGAGACAGTCTCACACAGGAGCCAAGAGAACTGTCTTCCTCAGGATACAGTCCAGCTTTCCAGGAGCTGCAGCTCATTTCCTCTAGGCCAGACCCTCCCTGGCGCTGCTGCCACTGCTGAAGGAAGGCGGGGGAGCCTTTGAAAGGCACGGGGCAGCCTTCTCTGCAGTGCAGGCCTTGTGGCCAAGGGAGAGGGGCCACAAGGGGCAGTGAAGGTGAGTGCTTCCCCTGCTTGCCGCCGCTCCTTAGGTCTGCCTCCTTCTCCCCCGTGGAGGGGTTGCCGCTCTCTCAGCAGAGCGTCCATCCCCTTTGCTGGCTCCCTCCAGACTGAGGGCAAAATGCTGCCCGCTGACTCGGTGGGTGGGGCCGAGCCAATGCAGAAAGCCAATGCAGCCACGGGATTGGGAGACTATGAGAGTGGCATCTGAGCGGGCCAAAGGCTGTGGAAGCATGTCCAGGAGGGACACTAAATGTCAAATATGATCCATGCCCTTCCTGGCTTATTAAAGCTGGGTATGAGGGGTTTTGAGGTGCCCTAAGGGAGATTATCAACAACTCTCTTAGGGGGCAGTTCCCTGGGGCACTCAAGGAAGCGATGGTCTGCCCTCTCTTGAAAATACCATCTTTAGACTCGGCTGAATTGGCCAACTATCAGCTGGTCTCCAATTTGCCCTATTTGGGCAAATTGATTAAGAGGGCGGTGGCAGTACAGCTGCAGGGCTTTGTGGATGACGCTTCCATGTTAGATCCCTTCCAGTCCGGCTTCCGTCTGGGTCATGGGATGGAGACGGTGCTGGTCACTCTGACTGATGACCTCTGGAGACATCTGGAACGAGGCGGAATGGCGGTATTGCTGTTGTTAGATCTGTTGGCCACGTTTGACACGGTCGACTATCAGCTATTAGCCCGCCGCCTTGGCAAGCGAGGATTCGGGGGCTCGCCTTGCAGTGGCTTGCTTCCTTTCTCCAGGGTCGGGGACAAAGGGTGGCACTAGGGGAACAGCAGTCCAGGAGGCACCCACATGAGTGTGGTGTGCCTCAGGGGACTGTGCTGTCCCCGATGTTATTTAACATCTAAATGCGCCCCCTTGCCCAGATTGCCTAGCGGTATGGCCTGGGATGACACCAGTACGCTGATGACACCCAGCTCTATCTGATGTTAGGTGGCCGTTCGGACTCCAGACCCGAAGACCTGGACCGGGCATTGCAGGCCGTGGCTGGTTGGCTTAGACTGAGTCGGCTGAAGCTGAATCCAGCAAAGACGGATGTCCTGTGCCTAGGTCGAGGCGGTTTGGGGGTGAGGATCCCACTCCCGACCTTCGGGAGGGCTTCCTTGGTCCCAGCGCTGGAGTTTGGGAGTGCTCCTGGATCCCTCCCTCACCACGGAGGCCCAGGTAGCAGCCACTGCCAAGTCAGCCTTTTATCATCTCAGGCTGATTCGGCAGTTGGTTCCCTTCCTCAACCATGCCGACCTGGCTACAGTGATCCATGCGATGGTCACCTCGAGACTAGACTACTGTAACGCTCTCTACATGGGGCTGCCTTTGTCATGGATTCGGAAGCTACAGCTAGTGCAGAATGCAGTGGCAAGGTTGTTGATGGGTCTCCCTAGAAGGGAGCACATCCAACCTCTGCTAAGGACACTGCACTGGCTGCCAATAGCATACCGAATCTGCTTCAAGGTGCTGGTTCTTACCTTTAGAGTCCTATATGGCCGGGGTCCAACATACCTATGGGACCGCCTTTCTCTGCATATACCCCAGAGAGCACTACAGTCTGGGTCTCAAAACTGGCTGACCCTCCCTGGCCCGAGGGAGGCCAGGCTAGCTGCTACTAGGGCCGGGGCCTTCTCGGTGGCGGCCCCTACCTGGTGGAACAAGCTCCTGGAGGAGATCAGGGTCCTGCGGGACCTTTCTCAGTTCCACAGGGCCTGCAAGACGGAGCTCTTCCACCAGGCATTTAATTAGGGGCCGCCGCCACTGTAGCGCCCGGCCCATAACTTTACCATCGAGCAGCTGCCAGGAAAGCCGTTGAGCAGAGGAACATCTAGCACTTACCATCGAACAGCTGCCATAAGAGCCAACGAGCAGAAGAACATCTAGTACTGTTGGAAATCCACTTGAAAGCATTCCATCTAATTGAATTTTTAATCGCTGCCAGCACTTTGTATTGTACTATTTTAACTGTTGTGTTTTAATTATGTATGTTTTATTCTGTATATATGTTACTTGGAAGCCGCCCTGAGCCTGCTCTGTGGGTAGGGCAGGGTACAAATCTGACAATAAATAAATAAATATAAATAAATATATAAGGAGAGATATGGCAGGGAGGAAGGAACTTGTAGAGGAGAGGGTTTCCATGCTGCATGGAGATGGATAGCACGAAAAATATTTACCAACTAATCACTAACTTCAAAGAACTAATGCTTTGATCAAATCTATTCTCAATGTCGAGCTGATCAGGATAGGTTCATTGTTGGTTTATTGTAGTATCTTGAATTATATTCCATTTTGTAGTTGTTTTATTTCCACTCCTCCGTGCTATGTATTCTCTCTTTGTATACCAAAAGCTTGTGTGCAGTATTATTTAAAGCATATTTAAGAACAACAACACAATAACAGGAATGCTACTTTGTTTTATGAGTTAATAATACAAATCCCTTATTGGCATGAACTGTTGGACTTTTAGTTCCCTACTCTGGGCACCAGGGAGCCAGAATATTGCTTCTCAAATTTATTATTCGTATAGTTCTATAGAAAGCTTTGCAGACATATGCTTCAGTATCAAAGAGGGCTTAATGCCCCATAATAAGCTATTACTAAGAGCACTATTTACAAAATAATTCTGAGAAACAAATGCTCTCAAGCAGATTGTATATCTCTGATAATAAATATCTGATATGCTTATATGTTTTTCATGAACTGTAGATACGACTGAAAGTGAAGAAACAGTATTGACAATTTCTGTTTGTGTAAGACAATGACCCAGGTGCAGAGGTTTCACTTAAGAACAGAATAATATAAGAACAAGGAAGGTGGGTTGTTGTTTTTTTAAGAAGAAGCGACCCAGCCGGAGAATTCGGAAAGAAAAAGAGGAGGCGGGCAAGGAAGGCAGGAAGCCACCCGGGCAGGGGATTTATCCCAAAGAAGCCGGGAGAGAGGGCTTTCTGGGGGGTCATCAAACGTGCCTGGGTCTGGGCTGAATCACGTGAGCCCGCAAGGGCGCAGAGAAAGGAGGTGAAGCCCCTCTCCCCGAATGATTCTGATTTCCAGGAGTGGGGTGGCAAGCCGAGGGGGGAGGATCAGCTTACAGTTGGCCGCACACGGGTGCCACTCAGCCAGCCCTGCCCGCCTGGCCGGTGTGGGCGGGACTAGCAGGCGAGCCCCATCGGGAGGGCTCTGGGGCTGGAGTGTGCTGCCCTTGGCCACCATGGATGGGCGGCTAACCACATGGCTTCAAAAGGAGATGGACGAGCGGACAGGGAGGGGGCGCTGGGAAGGAGGGAGCCACTGATGGGTGCATGATGATGATGAGGAGGAGGAAGGTGACACCCACTTAGCAGCCCCGCCAACTCTGAGGGGAGGTGTGAGGTGGGCCCGCCAGCAGTCTCTGGGGGAAGGTGGGAAGAGGCAGTGATTCTTCCCGGCATGGGTGCACTTGCTGGACTGGCACTCGCTGGCTGCACTTGCTTGCCAGACTGTGGCACTTGCTGGCACCCAGGTGCTGAGGCGCTGAGAGGAGGTGTGAGGCGGGCCCGCCAGCAGTCTCTGGGGGGAAGGCGGGAAGCAGGGGTTCTTCTGGGTGGTGTGTGGGCTTTTGGTGGGGCTAGCCAGTCAGAACTCAGAGGCAGAGGCGGTGCCAGCAGTCACCCAGTCAGGGAAGCCACTAGGAGATCATGCAGCCTACTTTTGGTGGGAACTGTGGAGCTTTGGTGGGGGGGTGGATCCTGTTTGGCACCCCAGGGCAGGCCCATGCTCTAGGCGAATGCCTAGTTCACCTAGCGGGTGAGCCGGCCCTGCCTGTGACCCGGACCTGGCTCCTGCACATCAGATCCTACTCCTAGAGGACCTGCCTGACCATCCTCTTCAGATATCCAATGTGTCTCGCCACACCGCCCGGGACCGTGTGCTGTCCTGCGTTTTGGACTGGGTGGGGAGGGGATGGCCCACCAGCCGGGTGGGCCCAGAATTCATGGCTTTCTCCTTCCACCAGGATGAGCTGATGGCTCACAAGGGCTACCTGCTGTGGAGAAGCCGGGTGGTGGTGCCTGCCCCGTTGCGCCAAAAAGTATTAGCGGTGCTACACAAAACGCACCCGGGGATCGTGCATAAGAAGGCGCTGGACCACAGCTACGTATGGTGGCCCGGCATGGACTGCGAAATAGAGGACTGTGTAAGGCACTGCCAGGCATGCCAAGAAAATCAACCGGAGTCCCCCGGGGCCCCGGTGCATCAGTGGGAGTCCACACACAAACCATGGTCCCGGCTTCACCTTGACTTTGCAGGATCCTTCCAGGGACAGATTTTCTTCATTCTAGTGAACTCCTACACTAAATGGTTGGAAGTGCTTCTGGTAAGCTCCACCTCATCCCAAGCAGCAATCCGCGCCCTGTGGCGGGCCTTCTGCACCCATGGCATACCCAATACTGTTGTGACGGACAACAGGACGGCCTTCACCTCAGGTGAGTTCCAGGAGTTCATGGGCCACTACGCGATCAGGCAAATCCGCTCTGCTCCCTTCCACCCAGCAACCAATGGCCAAGCGGAAAGGATGGTGAGAACGACGAAGGAGTCCCTTTGAAGGATTGTCCATGGGGACTGGGATCACCGGCTCACGGCTTTCCTTTTTGGCCATGTTATAACCCCATGCACAACGACCGGCCACAGCCCTGTGGAACTCCTAATCGGCAGGCACCTAACCACCCACCTCAACAGACTGCACCCAGAACAGGCTCCAGAACACAACCTGACCCCTGAAAGCCAAGCAGCACCCCGCAGATTCTTCCCAGGCGAACCTCTCTATGCTTGAAACTTCTCCAGAGGCCTGGCGTGGATCCCTGCCAAAATTATAAGGGGAACCAGGCCCCTGTCCTATGAGGTGTCATCTGAGGACGGCCAGGGACTCCGAAGGCACATCGACCAGCTCCGCCACCATCTACTCCCAGCCGAGCCAGGGTTGCCCTCCATATCCCCAGATGAGAGTGACAAGGAGCTGCCCAGCCCCCAGGAACCAGAGCCTGAGAGGAACACCCCAGTGGCCAATGAGCAGCCTGCCACCAGCAAATAGCCAGCGAGACAAGCAGATGAACCGCCGGAGCCAGCAACATCAGATAGCCCTGACATCGCACTTACGCCACCACCGTCTGCCAGCCCCTCGATGGAACAAGTGGACTCCATTCCAGTGACCATAGCCCCGCAGTCAGAGCCGTGGTACTCAAACCGTGAGCAATGCAGACCTGCCTACCTAAGGGATTTTGTTTGTTAAGGCGGCTCTGAACTATGGGGAGAGGGGTGTTATGTACTGAGCCAGAATGGGACTTGGGGAAGAACCTAGCTTGGGGTTACTAATCAATAGATAGCCAGGATCCTGGAAGGAACCTATAGAACAGCAGTTCTTCTGTAAATAGCCTATCACAGGGAGTATGTGTGTTGGGTGTGGTGTTTTGCATGCATTTAAGCAGGGCTCCGCTCCTGCTAGCATTGTCTTTTAGTTTAATCTAACTCTCAAATAAACTATGAGCTGATTACTCCACATCTGTACCCAATATGTTTCAGAGAGGTAAAGAGGTTTCAAGCATAGACGAGTCTGTGTCAGAACTGACTCCCTTGGTGCCAGTTCTCCAATAATTCAAACAATCTCCCCCCCCCATGACCAGACCAATCACATCCATACATCCAGCCTGCCAAAATCTACATTACACCATTGGCCCTGCTACAACACCTGCAAATCTACGGTTACATTATCTAGCAGTGTCTGGTACTCAAGGTCAAGCACGCATACTTCCCACCAAGGGGAGGCCCTGCATGGATGCAGTAACAAGCCAGCATGACTCTTAGCAAAGCAACTCCCAGCATCAGGGTCTTCTCCAGTGAGTGCTCCCTTCTCATTTGGTGGCCAAAGTATTTGAGCTTCAGCTTCATTATCCGGCCTTCCAGGGAACAGTCAGGGTTGATTTCTTTTAGGATTGACTGATTTGATCTTTTTGCAGTCCAAGGGACTCTCAAGAGTCTTCTCCTGCACCATAATTCAAAAGCATCTATTCATTGGCTTCCGGTCTGGCTCCCGCGCATGGCGGACGCTTCCTCGGGTCGCTCCCGAGGGCGCCTCGCCCGCCCGCGGTGGAGGAGGGAATCCGCGCGAGCGGAGACCCGAACGAGCCCCTCAGAAGAGAGGAGCTCGGATCCGGGGCGCTTTAGGGCGCACTAGGGGGGAGTCGCTCTTTCGACCGAGAGGTCGGAGAGCGAGGCTCCCACCATGCCCTGCCCCAATGGACCTTGCTGCGTGAGCGACCCCGAACGGGGTTTAGCGGAGCCACCAGACGTCACCGAGTGATAAAGCGACCATCCGCAAAAATGGAAAAGAAAAAGAAAAGATCGGCTTAACTGTGAGTTGTCAAAATGCAGAGAAAAAGAACTGAAAATTGTTTCCCCCCCCTCCCAGCGAAAAAGGCGAAGAGGTTAATCCTCCATCTGTACAAGCGAAAAAGAAAAGGAGGGGGGGGGATGAATTGAGCGGACAGTGATGTTTTCCTTTGATGTATTTGAAAGCGAGAAACTTGTCTCTCTGGAGCACATTTTAAGAACTTTCTAAAAGTAAACAAAAAAGAAAAGATGTCGGAGCTGGGCAAAAGCGAGCGGAGAAGGAGGGAGGGACTTCCGTCTGGGCGTTTGTTTGTGTGCAAGAGCCGGCTGTTGAATGTTTGGACTGTTTATGGCTGTGAATCCGACGGGAGTTTTGCAAAAAAGATAAGTTGGAATTGTGACAGCGAGAAGTGCCTGACAAGCGCTTATAAGTCCACAATTGCGAGGAGGACCCATAGAGAGTCTGGGAGCGAATATAAAAGCGAAAATGAAATTATACCATTCTCGAAAATGGGGACCTCCGGGGCATGAAAGGAAGAGGATTTATAGTACATGAACTGAGCGTATTAACAACAACCCGAAGGAGGATCTAACAAGCCGGAAGGAGAGACATCAGAGGAAGCTCCTCCACGTCAGCGATAGTAAAAGTACCCAGCACGCAAAGAAGCGGTTCTGAATGTGCACAGAAGAGACCCTTTTTATTAACAGAATCTCAAAGGAACATTACTAACATACTAACAGAGAATACATGTAACAGGACTAAGAAAAGAAGTTTGGCAACACACAGAAGAAGCCCAAGAAGATTAATTGGACATTACTAACAGTTTAATTTACCAGTTTATATATCACTCAGCTTTCTCTTTCTCCCACTGTCTACCCCTCCCTTTTTTTTCTTTTAAGCGAAATACCTCCCCTTTTTAGGGGAGCCAATAAAACCTTTATTAAAAAAAAAGCATCTATTCATTGGCGCCCACGAGACTCCACCGCTTAGAGGGAACACTGCTGGAGACCTCCTGGAATTGCAACTCGTCTCGAGGTCACAGAGATCAGTTGCCCTGGAGAAAAGGGCTGCCTTGGAAGGTGGACTCTGTGGCCTTGTACCCCACTGAGGTTTTAATTTCATGGCTGCAGTCACCACCTGCAGTGATCTTGGAATGTTCAAACTGTTGCACAATTGCACTCATTTCACGTGCCTGCAAGGCCATGCTCAAGCTCCTACAAGCTAGGCTTCAGCAGTATGTGGATAGAGAACAGCCAGAAGTACAAGCTGGGTTTCGAAGAGGTAGAGGAACTAGAGATAGAATCATAGAATCATAGAGTTAGACGGGGCCATACAGACCATCTAGTCCAACCCCCTGCCCAATGCAAACCAGCCTAAAGCATCTCTGGCAAATATTCGTCCAGCCTCTTCTTGAAAGCTGTCAGTGAAGGGGAGCTAATACGGAGAACAAGGAAAACTGTGAAAAAGTGACGCTTAATATATGTCTTTAAAGAATCATTAAAAAGTGAACAAAAATAATAATATACATAATCATAGAAGAATATACTGACGGTGATCTCCGGAATGTCTTGCCGTTTCGAAGGAAGATCTTCTTCTGAACAAAGATGTAGGACAAAAAATGTATCTCAGAAATTTGGATTACAACAAACTGTGGCAAATCCTTAAAGAGATGGGAGTACCAGACCACCTTACATGTCTCCTGAGAAACCTGTACAAGGGTCAAGAAGCGACAGAACCAGATATGAAACAACTGATTGGTTTAGCATAGGAAAAGGAGTACGACAAGGATGTATATTGTCACCCTGCTTATTTAATTTATATGCAGAGTACATCATGCAAAATGCCGACCTGGATGAATCACAAACTGGAATTATGATTGCTGGGAAAAACATCAACAACCTCAGATATGCAGATTATACCACTCTAATGGCAGAAAGTGAAGAGTTGGCTTGAAACTCAACATCAAAAAAATTAAGATCATGGCATCCGGCCCATCACTTCTTGGCAAATAGAAGGGGAAGTCACGGAAGCAGTGACAAACTTCACGTTCCTGGGATCCAAGATCACTGCAGATGTTGACTAACAAACAGAAACTTAATCCCAACAAAATGGGATGCTACTGGTGTGGGGAAGGTTTGACCCAGGAAATAGAATGTCTTCTGTTCTGGATGGAGTTGCAGTCCCACTAAAGGAGCAGATTCGTAGCTTGGGGATGCTTCTGGACCTGGGCCTCCTGTTGAATAAACAGGTGGTAGTGGTGATCAAAGATGTCTTTCAGCTGGTGAAAGCCCTTCCTGGACAAAAAAGTTCTTGCCACTGTGGTGCATGTCCTGGTAACATCTAGATAAGATTATTGTATATGTGAGGCTGCCCTTGAAGACCATCTGGAAGTTACATTTGATTTGACACAGAATGCTGTGGTTAGAATGTTGACTAGGATGGGTTGTAGGGACTGTCTACAAGTTGCTCCCAGTCTTAATTCAAGGTGCTGCTAATGACTTTTAAAGCCTAATGTGGCTTTGGACCAGCATACATGAATGACCACTTTCTCCCATATGAACCTATCTGCCCACTCTGGTCTTCTTAGGAGGCCCTGCTTCAGGTGCCCCCATCCTCTGCGCCTACCAGGGAAAGGGCCTTATTGGTCATGGTGCCAAAACTTTGGAACTCCCTTCCCAAAGAGATTAATCTGTCTACCTCTATTGTTTTTTTCTGCCAGAAGGTGAAAACTTTTTTGTTTGCCATACCTCCAGTAATGGTTATTAGCCCGCTTCCCTGGTTTTGGGGTTGTGTCTTTGAATATTTTTATTGGATCATATTATATATGAATGCTGTTTTAATGCTGAAATGTTGAACTATTTTGATGTTTTGATGTTTGCAGCCTTAAGGACCCTATTTGGGTGGAAAGACAGCATAGAAATGTTTTGCCATTATATATTTCTTTTGAGTCAATACTGTTTTTTCTGCAACTTTTGCTTGTTTTTAGGCAGTTGCTCTCTTAGACTGTAAACATATTGTTTTAGATGTTGAATTTTAATTCTTACTTTATTAACCTGTTGGCTTGGGTACTATTTTAATAAAAGAAACACAGTCTAAAATGCACTGAATAAACAAATTGCAAAGTGAACAAAAAAACCGCCACAACAAACCTCTGTTGGGAAGGTCATCAATTGACTGGATTGCTTTTAATTAAAATGAGAATGAGTTCTTTCATGCATTACCCAAAATAGAAAACAGATACATAAAAGTGAAGGAAGCAGCCTTTAAAGTACAACCCTGAACACCTTCACTTCCAAACAGTCTCTTTCAAGATTAATTCTGGTGGTTACAATTATATAAAAGATTATTTATCTTGCTTTGATTCCTTTTTCATCTTTGTGTTACAAATCAGGCAACATATTTAAATAGATAAACACAATTTAGAGTGAGAAATCTGTGAATAACCTAGAACCTGGGTTTAAAAAGACCCAGGTTTGGAGAGAGATATCTGACCAAAAGCATCGGATGGAGAAATAGCTCAAAGGTGCAATCAATTTTCCCAGAAACAGTTTTCCCCATCCCATTTCCTCTTGCTTATGTCTATTTGTGCCCACTTCTCTTTCCCAAAATCTAGTGAGACTCCTTAAGCAGCATGAAAACCAGTAAAAAAAAAAAGAATGCTATTCTTTTACGTAGAGCAGGAAACAAATGACAAGGACTCTCAAGAGTCAGGCTGGCACTCTGGCCTGAACTAGATGAGATGTTAGTCCACAAGATGGGTCAGTTTCTCCTAACGTAACTTGCCTTCCCCACAGACAAATAGCAGGTACGGGGAATTCATTTCTCCAAGCATCACAGAACCCAATTCTGATCAGGACTATGGTGCAAAGGGGGAAGGGCCCCTGCCTCCCTTTGTGTCATTTTCCTAAGTCAAAATGACAATTGCATGTGCATTTGTGTGAAGAAGAAGAAGAGGATGATGATGAGGAGGAGGAGGAGGAGATTGGATTTATGCCCCACCCTTCACTACCCAAGGGTGTCTCAAAGCATCTTACAAACTCCTTTCCCTTCCCCTCCCCACAACAGACACCCTGTGAGGTAGGTGGGGCTGAGAGAGCTCTGACAGAAAGTGCTCTTTTTCAAGAACAGCTTACCAAAGCTATGGCTTGCCGGAGGTCATCCAGCAGGTGCAAGTGGAGGACTGGGTAATCAAACCCGATTCTCCCACATTAGAGTA
This sequence comes from Gekko japonicus, assembly GCF_001447785.1. Lineage (NCBI taxonomy): Eukaryota > Metazoa > Chordata > Lepidosauria > Squamata > Gekkonidae > Gekko > Gekko japonicus. The sequence continues at coordinate 2,698,514 of NW_015169172.1, forward strand.
CGTGCACTTAACCACTACACCAAACTGGGAAAATTCCAGCAGATACACCTAAAATATCTCTTTGGATTCTGGCCAGCAGGGCTTTTTTTGTAGAAAAAGCCCAGCAGGAACTCATTAGCATAATAGGCCACACCCAACAGCAGACACTTATTAGCATATTAGGCCACACCCTTGACAGCACAGCTCATTAGCACATTAGGCCACACCCCCATGTTACCAGAAGTGTGGTCATCCAGCCACACCCACCTTTTGCTTCTTATTCTGTTTACCTTGTTGTGAAAACCCAGAGGGTTTTTTTGTAGCAGGAACTCCTTTGCATGTTAGGCCACACACCCCTAATGTAGCCAATTCTAATGAGTTTCTGCTGTTGGGTGTGGCCTATTATGCTAATGAGTTCCTGCTGGGCGTGGCCAACTCGAGAGCCAGCCTGAACTCCGTTCCTGTGGGTTCCTGCCCAAAAATAGCCCTGCTGGCCAGTATTTCCAGTGGATATGTGAAGTTCAGCTCACCCACAAGAGCATACCTATTAATCTCAATAGAGAGAGCTTCTCTAAGTACAGATCTTTCTTGTTTACAAAAATAGTCTCTCTTTTTAAAAACTTTTTATTGCTTTTATACTATATACTACAACCTACTCACTACAAATTCAGAGTAGCAAGGCTCAATAATAGCCTCTTATGTTTTAGATATTTCCCTGTATTTTTATGTTTACAATATATTATTTACCTTCCAAATATAAAGTATTCAAATCGAAAGAACAAGTATTAATTAATTATAATAACGCATAGGAGCAATGACATATATTCTATAAATTTTAGCATAGAAAAAAATCTTAGATCTTCATTTAGGTGTCTTCTTCTCTTTGCGCTTTTTCTTCTTTTACCAGGAGATTTTTACCTTGTATGGTCTGGGGGCTACAAAAATAGTCTCTCCATCTACCCTCCAAATGCAGCTGAAATGAACATGGAAGGCTATAGAAATCTCTTGTGTTCATGGATTGGGTGACTGGATGAGGGTGAATAAACTGAAACAAAATCCTGACAAAACAGAGGTTCTCTGAATTAGCAGAAAGGCAGACCAAGGACTTCAAATCTCTCCTGTCTTTTCCCCTTGAAAAGCCAGGTTTGTAGTTTGGGAGTACTACTCAACACAGAAGCCACCTTAGAAAACCAGGTGTCTGTGGTGGTCCAGGTTGCTTTTGCCCAGCTTCTGTTGGTGAGTCAAATGTTCCCATTCCTGGGTCAGTCAGATCAAGCCACAGTGATACATGTCTTAGTTACATCTAGCCTCGAATACTGCAATGAACTCTGCTTGGGGTTACCCTTGAAGAGAAGAAGAAGGTTTTTTTATACCCTGCTTTTCTCTACATTAAGGAGTCTCAAAGTGGCTTACAATGACCTTCCCTTCCCCTCCCCACAATAGTCATGGTAGATGAGGCTGAGAGAGTTCTGAGAGAACTGTGACTGGCCCAAGGTCACCCAGCAGGCTTCAGGTTCTCCAGATTACGTTTTTCCAGTCTTAACCATTACACCATGCTGCCTCTCTATCAAGAGCATGTGACCCCAATACTACAGCAATTACACTGGCTACTGATCCACTCCCAAGCCCAGTTCAAGGTGTTGGCTTTGACCTTTAAATCCCTACATGGCTTGAAACCAGGGTATCAGAAGGACCTTCTTCCCCCATATGTTCCTGCCTGGAAATTAAAAACACAGAGAGAGGCCCTTCAATGGTATTTCCATGATTATAGAGTAACCTCCCCAGGGAAGTGCACCTGGCCCCTAACTTTTGATCTTTAGGAGGCAACTGAAAACGGTTTTATTTAGGACTGAATTTGATTACAGCAGTCCTAAACTGTGATTTTAAATTTTGTTTTTATGTATTTTATATGTACTCTGTTTTATTTCTATGGTATGCTGCCTTGAGCTGTGTAAGAAAGAAAGGTTGCTAATAAATATTTTAAATACATATATACATGCTAAAATCAATTACAGGGGATGTGGAATAGTATAGTCTAGCCCGATTTCATCAGATCTTGGAAACTAAGCAGGATTGGTACTTGGATGGGAGACCACCAAGGAAGACTGCAGAGGAAGGCACTGGGAAACTATCTCAGCTTAATCACTTGCCTTGAAAACCCTATGGGGTCACTGTGAGTCAGCTGCAACTTGATGGCACTTTACACAAACACACACATACACACATATCAATTACAATGCTTCAATATTTATTGATTTATGTCCTAAAATTTACAGAATGTAAATTCTCAGCTAACAACCACAACCGTTAACATTAAGTACAGTTCCAATTTATTTCCACATTATGTTTGAATAAAAATACATTTCCTGAAAACAGAAATAAAAAAGAATGACATTGGCTAATTTTCTGTAGGGTAAAAAAAAATCCTAAAACACTGCAAGGAACTAAGTTATTTTAAGCAATTGTGAAACTCAGGGAAGAAGCAACAATAAGAATTATCTTTTACTGCAATGCTCTAAATATCTACATTTCCATGGCAACAACTCCTGAGTTTACTAATCTATCCTGCTCAATCAATACTTTATGGTAATTGTTTCCATGGAAATCATCTCTAATATTCTACTTTTTATAACAATGCACCCTGGAAAAATATAATATTTTATACACTCCCTTCTTTAAAAAACAACAATAAACTTCAGAGAGCAAGTTAGAAATACAGCACTTATGTATACATTTTTTGTTACAGTTCAACTATGAGGCTATTAGGTTCAAGCTACAAAACTACAAACATTCTCCAGATTTGATCCTGTACATCCTGAAATTAATCAGCATTCTGCAAATTATTCCTCATCAGAATCACAGATCTCTTCTGCACTACTGATTCTCCTGAACCTCTTTCTTCCTTGATTACCTGTACTTAAATGGTTTTAGAGGGTAGCCATATTGTTCTAAGTTGTGGCTCAGTGGTACGGCAACTGCTTGATGTTGGAAAAATTGGTTAAATTGGAGCGGCATTTTCTTCTATGTAAAAATCTTTATTTCTAAGGGGAGAGTTCACAGGAAATCTACAAAAAACCCAAAGACACCTAAGGCTACATCTTTACACTTTGAGCACATGGTCTACAACAATGGAGATTCTTCTTCTTCTTGACCCCTAGAAGGAAATCACCTGAATACATTAACCAATGATTGTGAGTAAACAGACTTCAGTTTCGCGGGCTCTGTTTCCTTTTTTTAAAATATATATTTATTGGTTTTTAACATTAAGTTCATATGCATACATCTTCCATATATTATATTGTGAGTCCTCTATACATTATTTTCTATCCATTGTTTGACTTTTGCCCATCTTTGAATAACAACTTTCTCCTTGGTCCCTTGTAGGTGTGCTTGTAACCAATCCATTTCAACTACCTCTAGCAATCTTAATGTTATTTCTTCTCGGGAGGGTAGTCTATCCGTTTTCCAATATTTTGCTACTAAAATCCTTGAGATTGTATAAATATGCAGCAAAACAAATTGTTCTCTATGTGTGTATTGATCATCTGGTATTATATTCAACAAATACATTTCAGGGGTTAAGTCCATATTTAAATGCATAATTTCCCAAATTATATTTTGTACAGTTTTCCAATACTTTTGAACTTTTTGGCATCTCCACCACATATGGTAGAAGATGCCCACATTAGACTTACATTTCCAGCATATATTAGAGACATTCTTTTGACATTTGGAGATTCTATCTGGTGACCAGTACCATCTATGATGCATTTTATATACATTTTCTTGATATGATACTGCTCTCAAGATTTTTAATTTTTTCCAGACTTTATGCCATTCTTTCAAATTTATATTGTGTCCTATATCCTGCATCCAAGACACCATTGATTTTTTTTATGATTTCCTCCAGCATCACTTCCTCAAGTAACCAATTATAACATTTCCGAATCAGTTTGTCACTTGATGATGACACCTCCTGACAATATAGGATTACATCTGAGGAAGACTGTAAAGTTGAAATGAGTTCATAACCGGGTACTCATAATGTTGGACTATGTTGGACTTTTTTTTACAATATTGTACAATTGAGAATTTTTGCAATCTTATAAAGTTTTAGAAAGGTATCATACTAATGTTGGTCATATCGCAGGGTTTGCTTGTATGTTGACTTTCCTGGTGGATACCTGTGTTCCCTTTTGTTTTTTGCAGTTTCATGGGTTCAACAGCTATATTGTGCCATAAACAACAATATCCAAGCCCAGTAGCACCTTAGAGACCAATTTTTCCCCCCAGGGCATAACTTTCAAAAGTTAAAGCTTCTTCCATCATATACCAAATACCAGGAAGTTTTGACTCTCAAAACCTTATACCCCAAAATTCTTGTTGGTCTCTAAGGTGCTACTGGACATGACCATAGCCGGTTCTTTTCCCACTTGCCTAATCACTCATTCAACTCTTCCCCAGGGAACAGCAGCTCTTTCCTATCCCCCTTGGCTCTCACAGGTCCTTCATCTTTCCACCAGAGCTTTCATCTCTTTATAAGCACTTTGTACCCACTGTTAACTTCACCATCCACTTTGTTGATGAGACATGATTAATCTTATTTGCTTTCCCATATTCAGTTTTTCACCAAATCATGCCAATGGTGCCTTGCAAATACTGTAAAACCAGTCAGTCCTCTCCCTTAATGAAAAGTCTGGTTTATCTTTGGGCCATCTTCTGCCTTGACTGTTACAAGCTTTTCCTCTCTGTTTGCATCTCATCCCACTATCAAGAACCCTCCTGCCAAAATCATTAACCTTTCTCTCTGTACTCAGATCACCTGATGTCCCTGTTCGGTGTAGTGGTTAAGTGCATGGAATCTAATATGGGATAACTGGGTTAGATTCCCCACTCCTCCACTTGCACCTGCTGGATGACCTTGGGCAAACCATAGTTCCGTCAGAGCTCTCTCAGCCCCACCTACCTCACAGGGTGTCTGTTGTTGGGAGGGGAAGGGAAAAGAGATTGTAAGCTGCTCTGAGACTCCTTCGGGTAGTGAAGGGCAGGGTATAAATCCAATCTCCTCCTCCTCTTCCTCCTCTTCTTCTTCTTCCTTGTCAACCATATTAAAAGCCAACTACCGCTTTGTTTTCTTTATCTCCCCATCCTCATATCCTGCTAACTGAAGGTCTCCTGCTCCCTTAAACAACTTTTTTTTGTGTTTTTTTTTTGTGTGTGTGTGTGCACGTGCACATGTGCATGTGCATGCCCATGCCTGGAAGTTATGGTAACCTTTGGCAACTACTACTGGGGCATGGAGGATGTTCTGAGAAGTGGCTTGATAGCCTGACTCTGCTTCCCAACCCTGGTATTCCTTGGAGGTCTCCCATCCAAATACTTGCCTTCCCAGTTTGATGTAGTCGTTAAGTGTGCGGACTCTAATCTGGGAGAACCGGGTTTGATTCCCCACTCCTCCACTTGCACCTGGCTGGATGACCTTCGGCAAGCCATAGCTCTGATAAGAGCTGTTCTTGAAAAAGAGCAGTTTCTGTCAGAGCTCTCTCAGCCCCAACTACCTCACAGGGTGTCAGTTGTGGGGAGGGAAAGGGAAAGGAGTTTGTAAGCCGCTCTGAGACTCCCTTGGGTAGTGAAGGGTGGGGTATAAATCCAATCTCCTCCTCCTCCTCCTCTTCTTCTTCTTCTTCTTCCCTGCTTAGCTTCCATGATCTGACGAGATCAGGCTTTCTTGGACTATCCAGGTCAGGGCTACTGTGCCATTTCTTCAAGATTGCCCCTTATGCTTGTATCTTCTTTCTAAAACATCTGTGCAACGCAGCCCCTCTTTCTTTGGGTCCACCCTTAAAATCTACTTTTTCATGAAGCCTTTAATACAAGGTACTACTAAAACTTAAGTTCAAATATTTTTGCATGTCTATCTCATTTATCCTCATCTTTGTCTTTCTCTCTCGCCTCTGTTGCTCTCACCATGCAAATTTTAAATTGCAATCTTATTTGAATAGGGACCTGCCTTCTTGTTATTCCTTAAAGTGCCAAGTACGTTAATAGAACAACAATGTTAGTAGCCTGTGCCTTAGTACCAAACAACAACAACAATAATGGAGCTATGTAACTTTTGAACAGGTATATCAGGCAGAAAAATTCTCTTTTTAAACAATCCCACATGGATCTTAATACGAGGTGTATGGAAAAGGAAATTTAGTTCTACTCAGAGACATGTAAAAACCCCAAATAGCTTTCCTAATGAATACCAGAAGCAAGAAGAATCTATAATTGAATCTCATGGTGTACACAAAATCCCATTCCTCTGAAAGTACCATTTTAACTTGTGATCTAGCAAAATAAGGCTTTTTGCTTTTCCATGTCAGCCCACTATGATTGTTAAAAAGAATATAAACATTTCACCAATTAAGAAAAAGAATCAAAAGTGATGGATGAAAACTTAAACACACAGAGCCCAATGGGAACTCGGCAGTCTACTGCACTAATGCCAGTGTGGGTTCTAGGTGGCATAAGCCTTTTGTTCCATCAAACATGTTTGAATGTACCATATTGCTGCATCAAACTGACTTCTGATATTTCCAGCTCTGCATTCAAAGCAGCAAGACTTTCTTCCAAACCAACATTAGCACAACATTCATTCAAAAAAGAATTAAAGACAAAAGATAAAACCGTCTGAGAAAAATAATAATTAATTAGGTTCTAATTGGTAGGGAGTATTTGAATTTTTCAAGCAAAATAATTCAACACAATGAAAGGAAAATTAATTATTGATATGTAGTTTGAATTTTATAACAAAATAAATTAGAATTAATGGTATCATCTATGAAACTGGATTTAACATATTAATTATGAAAGCCATGCTGCTTAAAAGGAGTAAGAGTAGAAACATGAGTTCCCTTCCCTTAAAAAACCCCCCTCAGATAACCAAGACTGGCAGGAAGATGTCCCAAGAAAATTCTTATGAATGGGATTACTTAGTCCAAATCATGTATGGCCAACTTCTGCTCTCTGTTCTCTGTAACTCTGTTCTCCACCCAGAATAGTCTAATGGCCAGAATAGATTTCCCCAGCATGGTGCTTGTAGGTGCCATGTCTCCTACCTACATCTTTTCTGGCAAGCTTTTTTTAAAAAGTGTGTGGGTCCAGATGGGGCTTTTGCCCAGCAAGGCATCTCATGGCTACTGGAGATCTGATTGGCTGTGCAGATTTTTAAGAATTTGCTTCAGCAGCAGTTACCACAGTACAGGATCTTCACTGTATGACTGAAGTAGGGTTGCCAGATCCTTTGTTCTCACCAGCAGCGGGTGGGAAGGAGCTTTCCGGGAGTAGGGGGGTGGGTGATGTCACCACGCATGATGTCCCCAACATGATGATGTCACACAAAGTGATGTCATTATGCCGGGGATGTTGCGCAGCAATGTTCTGATATTTTGGGCAAAACTCTGTGGTAACCACTTTGGGGACATTGCACTGGGTCATGCCTGCTGCCAGTCAGCTGGCTGGCAGCAGGCAGGAGCTAGCAAAATCAGGAGATCCCCTGCTCCCACCTGGGGGCTGACAACCCTAGACTGGGGATAAGTTGTGTGTATACAAGAAAGCATTTTGCATTACATGTTCATTTTAAAAGGCATCCTGTTAAACAGAGCTTCTGTCTGAAATGTTGAAGAATTACTATTAGAGTTATGCATGATCTCACTCCCTGAGATTTTGCACGGCTTTGCCTCTTGTGGCAGCCATTTTTTTATTAGTATTTTATTGAGTTTTCACCATATTGCATAGCACCATCAAATATTGATCCAAATATACTTAAATTTTTGTGATTCAATTAAATTTTACCAAGCAACAAAACTACCACGCTACCTTAATATCCCATCTATTCTAACATCAATGTGGCAGCCATTTTGTGATTTCTTTGTTTAATTAAAGTTTTTATTAAAGAAAGAATAACAAATAACAGAAAAAGAAGAGGAAAAAACTATTAAAACTATATAAAATAAAAGGAGGCTTCCAATTTTCTCTGTAAGAAATATAACTATCATTATTAAATATTCTCTTACTCTATGGCCTCTGCCACACGGCAGGGGAAAAGCCGCCAAAAAGCGTGGCTTTTAAAAGCCGTGCCAAAGTTGAAATGGCGCGGCGGGATCACACGGATCCCCTGGCCGCGCCGCCTTTCTCCCCGGCACGATCAGACGCCGGGGAGAAAACACAGATCGGACGGCGAGCCAGCCGAACTGCGCATGTCGGAGCATGCGCAGTTCGCCTAGGAGCCGGGGACGCACTGGCGCAAGGATGTGCCGGCGATCAGAACTCCCAGTTTGCGGCGCACCATTGGGATGAACCACCTCGGTAGGTGGTTCCAACTTGGAGCGGTTTATTGCGTGGATGGGCCAGTTCGGGGATGGAAGCACTACGCTTCCCAGATGTTGTGGTGTGATCGCAGACATTTGCTCCGCCCCCGAACCATCCCGCTACTGGCCCAAATCCCCTCGTGTGAACGGGACCTATGTTTACAAAGAAAGCTCTCTTTTTCTATTATCTAAATCCCTTAGTCATCAAATCCACAAATCATTCATGCAAAAAGTCTATAAGAGGTTTCCTGTCAGCAATAAATGAACTTACTGACTTTTCTCTAATCAATGAAGTGACATGATTAGCCATTTTGTGATTTCACCCACCTTCCAGAATTCCAAAGGAGCCCACGGTGTCAAAAAGGTTGGGGCCCATGGGCATGTACAGTCTTATCCCCTCATGGATGGCTACAATTTACAACAAAGTTGACTTCACATAGAATTCCTCTTATGAGAGTGAACACTACAAATGTATTTTTACACAACATTTCCAAACGAAACCGTGCAGTCTTTTTCTGTCAGTATTCCCTGATAGTGGCTAAAGACTCTGCCCTTTTGTTCCTTAACAAGTGTCCAGAAAAATAAAGCACATGAGGATGTACCTCCAATGGAGAAAAAAAAGTTGAATGACTGAAAATCCCAAGGGTACAGAAAACTAATTTTGATTTAATACTTAACCTTTTCTAAGAAAAAGTTTCCACAGAATTTCAAAAGTCAAGAAACTGTCAAATGTAATAAATCATTCATTATGTAGTGGTAATCTAAATTGTTTCAACATTAATTCTTGTAAATGTTCCTACAGAATACTAGGAAATGAATGAAATAAAATAACCACTATGAAAGAAGGACTTGATTTCACTGAGACTAGCTATTTCTATTTTAATTTTTAATTTTTTTATTATTATTTTCTCAACAAAAAGGTGGGATACAGAAGGGAAGAAAGGGTAGGGGAGAAATATAAATTTTTCAAGTTTGTCAAATATTATGAGTTGTTATGTACAACAGGTAAAATCAGAAAGGTATTACATATTTCAAATATAGAAGCAAACAATAAAACATCAATATTACAGAATTTTAGGATAGATTCTCTCTTTAAAGAATAAACAAGGACTTTCCTAAAGTTAGCAATAATCTATTAATGACAAAAGAGATTACATCTTTAGCAACTGAATGAACTATGCTAAAATTAAGTTGTTGTAAAAACCTTAATATTGTCTTAATTGTTTATCTGAATCTACATTTTATTCTAAATAATTATTTAATTACTAGTGGAATACAGAATAAAATATTGAAACTAATCAATATGAAACTACTCAATACCTTCATCACCTTTAATATGATATTCAGATAATTTCAAAACTAAAAAAGTTAATTATTCCCATAGTATGAGTAATAAGCTTGCCATATCTGCTGGAATTTTTTCATTTGTTTATGTAATTGGTTAGTTTTGCTAATGTTGCATATTCAGCTAGTTTTTCTTTCCAGATCTCTATTATAGGACAGTCTTCTGTCTTCCATTTCATTGCAAATATTACTCTGGCAGCTGTCAACATATATCTCAGTAGGTCTTGTGAGGTTCTGTCTATATTATCTGGTATTATCTGTCTATATTATCTGGATTCCCAGTAACATAGCCTCAGGTTTCACTGGAAATTTGGTTTTTAAAATATTTTGAATTTCTTCACGTATATTTTTCCAGTATCTTTTCATCTTGATGCAAGTCCACCACATATGGTAAAAGGTGCCATCTTCTTTTTAAAATTTCCAGCAACCCCCTTTGTAATTCTTGTCCATTTTTGCAATATCTTTTGGGGTGATGTACCATTGGTAAAACGTACCAATTTTCTCTTAATGGTTGTGCTCAGACTGGCAGTTTGGCCTGATATAGGTACATTTCACAAATGGATTAAATGGGCCTGATCAAAAAGCCACATCTGTCAGGCATTCCCTGGGTGTACTCATCCCGTCAGAGGATGACTTAGAGCTGGGTTAAAAAGCCACCACCTCCGAAGTGGTGATTTTGTTTCCCTGCGCATTCATTGCGCATGGCCAGATGTCTGAACATGGGGGAGCATGCGCAGAGCAGATCTGGCAGTCTGAACCTGCCAATCTGTTCTGTTGCTAGGGAGGTGTTTTTTAAAAAACGAATTCCTGTGTGCGCATGTGCAATATGCACGTGCATGCGCACTATGCCTGAGCATGGATTTTGGAAAACATTTCCAGTTCGCTCTGTGGCTGAGGCGCCACAATAATGTGGATGCTTTACCACAGGATGCTTTACTCCATGGGTAACCTGCAGCAGGATGTGCTGTGTGGCTGATATATCCCACGACACTTTAAACTGGTTCAATTAGAGGCAGCACCATATCGCGCCAAGCCACCAGTGTGATCACAGCCAATGCTTGGCTAGAAGTGAATCCAATATCTTTAGTCCATAAGCTTTCCCAACACTGAAATTGTATTTCCTCACCAAAATTTTGCCTCCATTTAATCATGCAGGGTTTTAACTGCTCTCCTTCAGATTCATATTGAAACTTAAATAACTTGTAAATTTGACCTAATAAATGGTCTTTAGATAGTGGGACAACCTTTTCAAAATCAGTTAGTTCATTAATAACTCCTCTCTTGGTGCTGATATCATTTTTTTTTAATCTGGAAGCAATTTGAAAATATATCCACCACTGATCTCTTTTCCTTCTTCTTTAATCTCTTGCCAAGTCTTGATGCCACCTTGCGAGTTTATCTTATCACCATAAATTATAAAATAATTGTTTCTCCTTGCATAATTGCCATAATAAGCATCTATTGGTGACATTATAAGTGGAATTGTAGGGCTGATTCTCTTTTGTAGCACTTCCCAAATTTTGAATAAGCGATCTCTGATGATATGCCTTTTATCTTGGGTTTTGTTTTTTGATATAGATTTTTAAATCCACAGATAGCTATGTATTCCATCATCAAGATTTACAGATTCTAATTTTATCAATCTTTCATTGGGACTTCTGATCCAATCTGATACCCAAACTAGCCCAGTGGTTTGGTAATATAATTTAATGTTGGGTATTGCCAGACCACCTCTTTTCTTCTCATCTTGCAGTACTTTAAATCTTGGCATCTTGTCTTTCCATACAAAGTTATTTATTTGTATTTGCCAGTCACTCAAAGTCTTTTCAGGAACTGAAATTGGGATCATCTGTAACAAAAAGTTTAATTTTGGAAGTACATTCATTTTTGTAGCAGAAATTCTTCCTAGCCAGAATAGATGTAATTTGGACCATCTTTCAAAATCTTTTTGTATTTTGGACCAGGTTGTCATGAAATTGTCCTTAAATAATGTATCATTCTGACCTGTGAGATATATTGCTAAATATCTGACTGGGTTGTTTATTTCACATCCTGAAATCTCTCCCTCTTCTTGGGTAGTTGAGTTTTTTTTAATAATCTTGGTTTTCTTCCTGTTGATTTTATAACCTGAAAAGGATCCAAACTTGTCAATTTGCTCAATTACATGTTGGAGAAATAGCTGGGGGTTCGAAATTGTAAGGACCACGTTATCTGCATAACTCTTTAGTTTAAACTTATCTTTTTCTACTTTTAACCCTTCAATTTTGGGATCTTGTCTTATCTTAGAAGCAAAGATTTCCATCACAAGAATGAAAAGAAGTGGAGAGAGTGGACATCCTTAACAGGTTCCTTTTTCTATTTTAAATCCACATCTTTGAATCCTGGACAGAGTGGCTCTACTGTAAACTCACTGAATCAATCAGCTTGAAGTGGAGTAACCTATGCACAGTACAATTGTAATAAAACTTTCTGGGAGTAAGTCTGGTTGAATAGGCCTGAGTAGGATTCTGAACAGATGTGCTAGAAATAATGGATAAATCCATTAAGCCAGGTTTGTACTTCTCAAGTACAAAGAAAAATCTGTCACAAATCTGGCACTGCACTGCACTGCACTGTATTTAATTCTAAAAGAAGAGTATGCTTTTTTACAATTGGGCTTTTTTAAACAAAGGATAATATGCAAAACCTTGCCTTGCCAGATTTAAATCATTATAGCATGATAACACAAAATTTGCTGAAAGAATTTAAGAGCTGCTGTAGGCTTCAAATTACAACTTTCAAATATTATAAATTGGCTGCACTATATAGCATGAGGAGGAACAGGATGGGGTACATAGCAGTTCAGAATTAAGTGAATAAAAATAAAGAAGGCATTGAATACTGAAATATAAACATCCAGAAATATTGGCATGCAAACACTTTTTCCTAATATTTTAATTAGTTTATTTAAAGAATAATGATATTGACAACAAAATTAAAAACTTATAATGAATACTGAAAATTTATTCAGCCAATTATAAGTGAAAATAGAAATATACAGAAACAGAACAAAAATAAAATAGTATACATAACATAGGCTGCGGTCACACGGAGCATTAGCCACGCTACAGGGACGGAAGATAGGCGGATTTTCTGAGCGCGACCTCACTGCCGCATCTGGGAAGCGTAGAGCTCCCGTGGCTCACCCGAGGCTTCCCGCAGAAAACGCGCGGTAAAAAAACTAGTACCTTGGAGGTACTAGTTTCTAGAAACCGCGGGGCAAGGGCGGGCGTCTGATCGCGTTTCCGGTGGTAGTTCCGGCGCCCGCCCATGTCCCCTAGCAAAAAGGTTTTTTTTCCCCAAGTCTCCATGGATGCGCACAAGCACCCAACGGAGCATGCGCAAACTGTAATTTAAAAAACAAAACCACACAACTGAGCAGCTCGCTAAGACTTGAGTCGTGCAGAGAAGAGGAGAGCAGCCAGATGAAATGCAACACAGGAAAGGGGGGGCTGAGAGTGAGATTTGGGTCAGGGGAGAAGGGTAGAAGGACGGAGCAGATCAGGGAAGGGGGAGGAGTGGGGGGTTGAGGGGAGGTTTGGGGGACAGGGGGCTGAAGGAACAGCTGAGGGAGTGGGGAAGGGCGGCTATAGGGGGACAGGGGCTGTGTCATTTGACCCTCGGAAGACCCACCTGAAACAGACTCTGAAGAGTGCACAAAGGTTTTTATTAAGTCTCCACGGGATGCGCACAAGCACCCAACGGAGCATGCGCACACTTCAGTTTAAACAAAACAAACACAACCCTGTTTGCTGCGCCACCCCGCTCCTTTGCCTGTGGTGTGATCGGCACCTCCCCCCTAACCTTGGGACCTCCACGGAACCTCCACGGGACGTCGGATTGTGCAACCGTGCGTTATTTAGCCCCGGGGCAAACAGCCACGATTCCCCCCCGCATTTTCTGGCCAGTGTGACCGGAGCCGGTGTGTAGCAACGGCATGTTTGGTAGCAGGAAGGGGTGGGTGCTAAGGGAGGGGAAGAGCCCTTTCAACAAGTTTTCAGTCCTGCCCAGACCATGTGACATTTCAGGGAAACTGTCATATTGATAATTACTGAGTACTGGCACATTTGGGGGGGTGTCTCCCAAGTTCGGGGGGGGGGTTGGTGGAAATCAAAGCACTGGGATCAAATAAAACACTGCATGTTAGTGTTAAACTTTTGGAAGATGCTTAAGGCAGAAGAATATTAGGTAAAGGGAAAGGTTTCCCTTGCTCAAAAGCCAGTCGAATCCGACTCTAGGGTTGCGGTGCTCATCTCCGTTTCCAAGCCAAAGAGCCAGCACTGTCCGAAGACATTTCCGTGGTCATGTGGCCAGCATGACTAAATGCCAAGGCGCACGGAACGCTGTTACTTTCCCACTGAAGTGGTGCCTATTTATCTACTTTCTTGCTTTCGAACTGCCAGAGCTGGAACCAGAGACGGGAGCTCACTCCATCATGCGGCACTCGGGTCTCGAACTGCTGAGCTACTGACCTTCCAGCCTGCAGTTCAGCATCTTAACCACTTACTGTTCCATTAATTTGATCATAAGCCACAGCCTTCAGTTTCCAAGACCTGAGCAAGGTTGCCAGTGATAAGATGTTTTGGATGTCATTAATTCTTAGGGTCACCATAAATGGGAAGCATCTTGATGGCACATAATACACATAATATAGCAAAGTGGTCATGAAGTCTAGGGAATATGGACTTCAGTAGCATCGCTAGTGAGGACCCAGAACATTAACTTTTTCAGTTCCTTACAGACAGACATTAGTGGTGTTGTGCAACTATGTCAGTGATCTGCAGAGGTGAAACAAAGTCACTTACCCTCCTTTCCTCATACTGGCAGCCACCAACTTCTTCAAAATACTTCTATAACTTCTACCACTTTTTTAAAAAAATATTTAATATCAGCTTTGAATTCCCTGTCACATACAGCTAGATAGTTGACACAGATAAAAGTTGCATGGGACAATGACACAGAAAGAGTAAAAAAAGAGAGAGAGAAAATAGCCTCCTAAAACCTATCCTGTTCAATTTCACAGCAGATAGCTTTCAAACAAATCATACAGATGCCCAAGTGACACCTTCCTGGCTGAGTGCTAAAAGAGATGTGGAGATAGATCAAGAAAATACTCAAGACAAAAATGTACATCTTTCATTGGACACTGAACAGCTGCAGCAGCCATCTAAAAACATTTTGACCTCACCCAAAGTTTATATTCCTTAACCGTATTTTGTCCTTGACAGGTATACAGCATAAGGTGTGGAATGGATTCCAATTCCTGTTATTGCTCACCAAACATATAAAACTCTACTTAACCATGCAATAGATTTTGGATAATCTTTAGGAAACTCTAAGCCTACCTGAGAAAATATTATAATATTATAATGCCATCTCAAGAAGTTGACCCTGTCCATAGAGAAAAAAAATCCAACAAAAGTTGGCATACTTACTTCTGCACTCTCTAAAGCACAACCCAGCTAATGCCATCAATACAGGAAGATTTTACAATGACATTTCAGCCCTTGTTTTATACAGGAATACAGATAAATCAACATCCTTGAGCATCTGTGGAGTTATGGAGTTTTTAAAAGGTAGGAAAGTCAACCAAGTACAAGAGGCATACTGCAGAATTACTAAATTTGCTAGCTTCTAATTCACAGTAGAGACATCACCCTGCCAACAAAAGTCCGCATGGTCAAAGCAATGGTATTCCCAGTAGTCATGTATGGCTGTGAGAGTTGGACTATAAGGAAGGCCGAGCGCCGAAGAATAGATTCTTTTGAACTATGGTGCTGGAGAAGACTCTTGAGAGTCCCTTGGACTGCAAGAAGATCAAATCAGTCAAAGAAGATGGGGATGGCAAAGGATGAGATGGTTAGACAGTGTCATAGATGCAATGAACATGAAATTGAGCAAACTTCAGAGGACGGCGGAAGACCGGAAGGCCTGGCAGGAGCTGGTCCATGGGGTCGCGAAGAGTCGGACTCGACTGTGACTGAACAACAACAACAACATTCACAGCAAATAGTGATGGTGTTTATCCATTAATGTATCATGAGGTCCTCTTTTTTGTGGAAAACTTCACTGTGCTGCTGGACCTGCTTTTGTTCTAAAAACGATGTGCATTCAAAGTAGTAGTGATGCTATGGTGTATACAATATTCAGTTCCCTTCCTCTTGTGTTCATTTCCATTCATTCACTCAAGCTGGCAAAAAAGCCACATTCATCTGACATAAACATCAGATTATCAACAGAAGGTTTTGCCAGAGGCTGCTTCATAAGAGTCTATTGTGATTGAACAAGAGGCACAGCAAACACTGACAGGGCCATGCTTCACTGCTCCAAGTGTATTCAAGTCAAGGTGACACACATCATGTTCTGGACTTCCACATTCCTAATGCCGTCTGTACTGGGTCTCTGCATTATCTTTCTAGATGCTATGCTGTACATCTGAATTGTCAGTTATCTATATAATTATTACTGTATCTCTAGAGGACTTTGAACACTTGCTTTCCCCCCTCGATTAATTATTTTACTTGTCCTAATTCATATTTCTAATCCCTTACATGGACTGCAAAGTTAGGTGTACTGAATATACTGCAGCCCTGAAGACAGTGCACATCCCACCTAACACAGCAAAGTCCCTTAAGATGGAAAAAAATGAAATACTATTTTAACAAAATAGGCCATTCAACAGAACTGTTAATGAGGTTTCCCTCTCCTACCCTAATAGCTTAAAATTTTAATTTCCCGGCTCTTCTCCTTGTATGTGTGTGTTCCACATCTTCAAGACAGAAATATCTTGACATTCCACTGTTCCACAACATGTTGAGGTAGTAGTATATCCAGAAAAGTACAAAGATCTTTTCTATGTCTAATTCTATTCCAGATTTTGTGCAATGGTGAGCCATCTATCCCAAAAACAGGGTTAAAGTATTAGCAGTGCATATGATGTAAGGGCTGGTGAATTGCTTGCAGCAGTTTTGTGGCATTTGACTCAGACTCAATATGCCATTCCCTGAAAAAATACCATTGCCTTCAAGTTAAACTCCTTTTTGCCAGTGCAGCAACAGTAGTTTGACTAATTCCGTACTGAGAATTATATTGTTACAAGAAAGGGGACCCGCGAAAATCGCGGGGGGAGGAGCGGGGGAGCTCCACACAGAGGAAGCGGAGGAGGAAGAAGCAGGTAAGCTTCCCCTCTCTTGTCAGTTCCCCTGTCTCCTCCACCCCCCCTCAACTACCACCCCCGGCTTGCCGGCCCCCCCAGTCTCTCTCTCTTTCCCCCCATTCTCTCTCTTCCCCCCCAGTCTCTCTCTTTTTTCCCTCCCTCCGAAGCGAGGCCCGCGCGGCTTACAGCCGCCGGGTCTCGGTAGTCTCAGCGAGGCCCGCGACTTGCAGCCGCCGTGCCTCGCCGGGGCTCGCCTCCTCCTCCTCTTCCTCCTCCTCTTCCTCCTCCTCTTCCTCCTCCTCTTCCTCCTCCTCAAAGCGAGGCTGGTGGCTTGCAGCCGCCAGGCCTCACCGGGCGTCCCTGCCGCCTCCTCCTCAAAGCGACCGGTCGCTCGTTCCCTTCCCCCCCTGAGCCGAGGCAGTTTGCAGAGCATTCCCTGCGCATGCGCAGGGGACGCTCTGTGACTTTTGGGGGGATTTAAGTATCCCCCCAATTTTTTTTCAGGTTTTAAGATTTTTGTGCACACCTGGGGACCGTCCAACGTGTGCACAAAAATCTCCCTCCCCCCCAAGTGCCCCCAGTGCGCACGCACGGGGGCCACTTCGCTATTAGATATATAGATCTTTGTGGAGATGCGGTGAATGATGTTTCAAGAATCTTGCTTAACCTCTTATCTGGAGAATAACAAAAGAAGCTACCAGAAATGTTACTTTATTCATTAATGTAAGAAAAATAAGGGCTTCTGATGTCATAACCAGAACAATACAAGAAAGTCGAAAACATGATGTACCACGAGACATATTTACTTTTAGAGCCCCCCATAGTCACTTTAACCTCATAGCTAGTGAGGTATCTGAAGAAGTGTGCTTGCACATGAAAGCTTATACCTTGAATAAAATTTTCTTGGTCTTAAAGGTGCCACTGGACTCAAACTTTGTTCAGATGGTGAGGTAACATGAGTTGGGGGGGAGGGGGAGAATTACTTCCAGTTCACTGAACTTAAAGGTTTAATGGGAACCTCCCATGTTCAAATGGAAGAATATTCACTGCATCACATTGAATGGTGGTAGAAAGTGCCGTCAGGTTGCAGCCAACTTACGGGGACCCTGTTTAAGGCAAGACACTTCAGAGGTGGTTTGCCATTGCCTACCTCTCTGTAGCTACCCTGGATTTCCTCCATGGTCTCCCATCCAAATACTTACCAGGGCCAGCCCTGCTTATTTTCTGAGAGCCGGATAGATTGGGCTAGCCTGGGCCATCCAGGTCAGGGCATATCACATTGAATACCACCAGACTATTTCACAAAATGTTTTTTTTACGACTACTGAGCTTATTTTTAAAAATTTCTAACTCAAATTATCCCTTATTGTCATTATAGTAACACCCTTTTAGAAATACCTTAGAACCTTGAATATGCAATATAAAATATATTTCATTTCTCTAGCCTAAATACCAGCACGTATCAAATTCCTCTAGGACTTGATGCAGTTCCACAGAGATGTTCTTACTCTGCAGAGTGAGGCAGAGATGTTCCGCTAGGCATTTGGTTGAGGACAGCAACGACATCCATTCTGGCTGGCACTCTCACCCCACCCCCACCCCCACAAGGCGGTAGCATAATTGGAAATCTGATTTAATTTGACTGAATTTTTTCTGTAATTTTAAATGTTTTAACTGATGTGATATGTTATCTACTGTTGTTCACCGCCCTGAGCCATGTTTACAGGGAATGGGTGGTATAAAAATCAATTTTAAATAAATATGCAAAATGTAACTGAAGCAACATTTTCTTCCACCTCCTGCAAGGTCTTGCCAAAAGCTGGACTTCTTTCATTTTAATGCAGATTCTAAAATTAAAAAGATCCTTTCTTTCTCTATGTGACATCTTCCTTAAAGCAGAAAAAATTTCTGTGAATATTTATCCATTAAATTTAAATAATGTTATTTTTTAACCAGGAGTTCAAGACTCTAAAATTGCAATTAATCTGCCTGCTCATCCATTTCATAATTGTCTGTAACATTGTTTCCATGAAAAGACAAGCTATACCCTGCAAAAGAGATTTATACAGCCTTTTGCAAATCCCCAGAGACAGTCTGTCAAGTTAAAGTATACAAAAACTTCCTTATAACATATTATTTACATTACTATTTTCATGCTCTGGTTTGCATGACCTCCTATTCCAAAATTTATTGCAAATACGAAGTGTTTGTTTTGCTTCCACAGCAAATATTATCAGAATCCAGTTATAATCCTTACATTATTATACTATTCTAAGGTAAACTGTAGGTCTAATATACTAGCTGTAAATAAAACAGCAAACAAATATATAAAAAAGAACTTGGAAGTATATGTACTTGGAAGTACCAAGGCCAGGGCATTTTCAGTGGCGGCTCCTTGCTGGTGGAACGAGCTCCCAGATGAGATCAGGGCCCTGTGGGACCTCTCACAGTTCCGCAGGGCCTGCAAGATGGAGCTCTTCCACCAGGCTTTCAAATCGGAGCCACCACCACAGTTACCATCAATCCAGAATATCGGACTGGCCCACTCTGAGCCTCATTGGCGAACATCTGGACCGTGGGACTGATTTTAAGACCCGAAGACAGAAGGAATGCAGACACAAACCATTCATCTTAAGGTTACTCTGATGTAGCGAGCACTTTATTGTTAATATTGTTTTTAAGGGATTTCCCGGTTCAGCGGGAGGGCGGGATAAAAGTCTAATAAATAAATAAATAAATAAATATTTGTATCGGCCTGTTGGCCGTCTTCTGTAAGCTGCCCAGAGCCTGTTTACAGGGTGGGCGGGGTATAAATGTAAATAAATAAATAAATAAATATGCCAAAACTGCAACAGGCATTTGGCTCAGATGATAGCTGGAGCTTTCTTTATAGGCTTATGCTGCATAAACCACAAACATCATCCAAAACAAATGGTGCAAGACCATTGCCCTTTCCTCCTTTTTTATATATATATAAGTTTATTTATTCTCCTATTTCTTGTAAACAATAGAACAGCTGACTTTTATAAAGAAAAGCAACACTGTTTTCTAAAAACCGCCCAATATTAAAACACTGCTACAAAATTGGTCTTGACCACTTGAAGTCATACAATATGTTTCCTTACTTTCTAGTGGGGGTTAGGATTTCTAGTGGGGCTAGGATTAATGACCCCTCTCTGACATTGGTGTTGTGCAATGCCAGGTCCATAAACAACAAGACCACGGTCCGTGATTTCCTGCGGGAGCAGGATACAGACCTGGCATGCATGACCGAGACCTGGGTACGAGATGGGGAGACCGCAGCTCTCTCCCAGGTGGCTCCTCCTGGCTTCTCAGTCCTTCACCAATCCCAGACTAAGGGACGGGGGGGAGTGTGGCACTGTTCATTCAGGAGGCTTACCCCTTCACGGCACTCCCACTGCCAAGGCTCATGGGCATAGAGTGTTCCGGCTTTGTGTGGGAGGCCAGGGAGAGTTTGGCTACTTGGTTGGTGTACCATCCACCCAGCACATCGACAAATAGCCTATCGTCCCTTTTGGAGGCCGTACCAGGCTGGGCATTGGATCACCCTAGACTGATAGTTCTGGGTGATTTCATTGTCCATGCCGATGACGTGGCTTCCATACAGGTGATGGATCTAGTATCATCCATGGTGGTGTTAGGACTCTCCCAATATGTTATGGCTCCACTCACTGAGTGGGACACACATTCAATTTGATCTTTGTGGCGGGGGTGTCACAGTGCACCGAATTACTGCTATGGCAGTTCCATAGTTGGACCACTTTGCCTTGAAGGCCTGCGTGAATGCCCCACTCCGACACTGTATGGGTGGCGAGCATATTTTAGCTTGCCCATGGACCCAAATGGATCCTATGCGGCTTCAGATGGCCCTGCGGGATCAATGCCCCCTGGTGGCTCATTAGATGAGCTTGTTGAGGACTAGCATAGCCGACTCTCGGCAGACATTGATGAGATCGCCCCCCAACGTCCTCTGCAACCTCACTCTAGGCTCACAGCATGGTACACAACGGAGCTGTGGTCGATGAAGTAAGGGCTCAAACGGTTAGAGATACAGTGATGGCGTGTTTGTGATGAAGCTACAAGACCATCCTATAGGGCGTGCGCATTCAATGAAATTGCTAAGCAGTTGGTTAGAACAGATAAAAGGAAGTACTTCTTCACCCAAAGAATGATTAATACATGGAATTCACTGCCACAAGAGGTGGTGGCAGCTACAAGCATGGACGGCTTCAAGATGGAATTAGATAAACATATGAAGCAGTGGTCCATCAGTGGCCATTAGCCACAAGGTATAGATAGGAACTCTCAGTCTGGGGCAGGTGATGCACTGTATTCTTGGTGCTTGGGGAGGGCAACAGTGGGAGAGCTTCTAGTATCCTCCTGATGGCATGTGGTATTTTTGACCACTGTGTGACAGACTATTGGACTGGATGGACCATTGGCCTGATCCAGCATTGGCTTCTCTTATGTTCTTATGACATTTATGAGATTCTATGTGATGGCAGATAAAGCCACGAAAAGAGAATACTACGTGGCCATGATTGCATCTGCGAGCTCTTGCCCAGACCAATTATTTAGAACGATTCGGTCCATTACTATGCTGCCAAAGGGCAGACCAAATGCTAAGGAATTGGAGATTGGCTGTGAGGCTTTTGCAAGCTATTTCGCAGATAGTCATCACTCCACTGCAACCCATCTAATCCAACACTCTGTCACACAGTGGCCAAAAATACCAGGTGCCATCAGGTGGTACATCAGTGGGACCAGGACACTAGAAGCCCTCCCACTGTTGCAAAGTACTTCTTTCTCGACCTGCTGTATCCCATGCATAATCTTATAAACCTTGATCATGTCACCCCTCAGCCATCATTTCTCCAGGTTAAAGAGCCCCAAGTGCTTTAAGCTTTCTTCATATGAAAAGTGTTCCAACCCTTTTATCATTCTATTTGCCCTTTTCTGCACTTTTTCCAATGCTATAATTTCCTTTTTGAGGTGTGGTGACCAGAACTCTACACAGTACTCCAAATGAGCACATACCATCGATTTATACAGGGGCATTATGATACTGGCTGATTTGTTTTCAATTCCCTTCCTAATAATCCCCAGCATAGCATTGGCCTTCTTTATTGCAGTCATACACTGTCTCGACATTTTCATTGAGATATCTACTACTATCTTGATCTCTCTCTTGGTCAGTCTCTGCCAGTTCAGACCCCATCAATGCGTATTTATAGTTAGGATTTTTGGCTCCAATGTGCATCACTTTGCACTTGGCCACATTGAACCCCATTTGCCACACTGATGCCCACTTGCCCATCCTCAACAGATCCCCTTAGAGTGCCTCACAATCCTCCCTGGTTCTCGCCACCCTGAACAACTTCGTGTCAGCTGCAGATTTAGCCACTTCACTGCTTACTCCCAACTCCAAATCATTAATGAACAACTTAAAAAGCATCGGACCGAGTACTGATCCCTGTAGTACCCCAACTGCTTACCACCCTCCACTGAAAAAATTGCCCATTTATACTCACTCTCTGTTTCCTATTAATTAGCCAGTTTTTTATCCACAAAATGACTTGTCCTTTTAACCCATGACTATTGAGCTTACATAGGAGCCTTTGATGAGGAACTTTATCAAAAGCTTTCTGGAAGTCAAGGTAAACAACATCTATTGGGTCCCCCTTGTCCACATGTTTGTTCACTCCCTCAAAGAACACTAACAGGTTAGTGAGACAAGATCTTCCCTTACAGAACCCATGCTGAGTCTTCCTCAATAGTTTTTCTTCATCTATGTGCCTATTAATTCTTTCCTTAATAATAGTTTCCACCAACTTACCCAGTATCGAAGTCAGACTGACAGGCCTGTAATTTCCTTGATCTCCTCTGGAACCCTTTTTAAAGATGGGAGTGACGTTAACTACCTTCCATTCCTCAGGAATGGAGGCAGATTTTAACAAAAGATTACATATTTTTGTCAGGAGATCCACAAGTTCACATCTGAGTTCTGAAAGATGTATGCCATCTGGGCCTGGTGATTTATCAGTTTTTAAGTTGTCTATCAGTCATAGGACCTCCTCTCTCGTCACCTCAATCTGACTCAGGTCTTTCAACACCCCTCCTGAAATCAGTGGTTCTGGAGTGGGCAAGCACTTCTCATCTTCCACAGTGAAGACAGAGGCAAAAAATACATTTAGCTTCTCAGCTATTTCCCTATCATCCTTCAGTACTCCTTTTACCCCTTGGTCATCCAAGGGCCCCACTGCCTCCCTGGCTGGTTTCCTGCTTCTAACGTATTTGTAGAAGGTTTTATTGTTGTTCTTTATATTTTTTGCTATATGCTTCTCATATTCCCTAACCCTAACCCTAACCCTGCCTGATCACAGACTTACATTTTATTTGCCACAGCCTGTGTTCCCTTTTATCAATCTCACTGAGACTAGCTTTCCACTGCTTAAAGGAATCCTTCTTACCTTTTACAGCTTCCATTACTTTGTTAGTTAACCATGCAGGCTTTTTCCTATACCTATTTGTGCCTTTCCTAACCTGCAGTATATTTTTTTTCTGAGCCTCTAGTTTTAAATAGTCTCCAAGCTTCCCCAATGGTTTTGACCCTTTCTACTTTTCCTTTCAGTTACTTCCTCACATCTCCCCTCATATCAGAAAAGTTACCCCTTTTAAAGTTAAATGGGGTTGTGTCGGTCTTTTGGGGCAACTCCCTATTTATACAAATGTTGCACTCAATAACATTATGGTCACTGTTCCCAAGTGGTGCAATCACTTTTACATCTCTCACCAGGTCTTGGGTGTTACTTAGGACCCAATCCAGGATCACCTCTCCCCTGGTAGGTTCGAAGACCATCTGCTCCATAGTACATTCATTAAGAGTGTCTAGAAACTCTATCTCTTTTTCCCGGCTAGAACACATATTGACCCAATCAATGTGTGGGTAGTTAAAAACACCTATTATGACACAGTTTTTTTGTCTAGCTGCTATCTTTAATTCATTCATCATTTTATAATCCTCCTCTATCTTTTGATCTGGTGGGCGATAACAAACTCCCAGTGTCAAGCTTCCTTTTGGGCCGACTATTTCAACCCATAGCATTTCCAGAAGCAAATCCAATTCACTTTCCCTCTCAATCCTACTGGACTTTATACCCTCTCTGACATACAGAGCCACCCCACCTCCAACCCTTCCCCCCCTATCCTTCCAAAATAATATATAACCGGGAATCACCATATCCCACTGATTTTCCTTATCCCACCAAGTTTCTGAAATGCCCAGAATGTCTATTTCCCCCCCCCCCAACACCAAGCACTCCAATTCCCTGATTTCACCTTGGACACTTCTAGCATTTGTATAGAAACACCTATAATTTCCCATACATGTTAAGCCTGCAACCTTCCGCTTGCTTTCTCGAGACCTTGTCAGGCAGTCCATATCACTAGCCATAGTCTCAATGGACAATTCCAATCCACCTTCCTGTAGAAAAGCAACAGCTACCCCCTCATCTCTCCGAGTTGAGCCATCCCGAACCAGAGACTTTTCATCTCCTGTCGGCTTCCCCAAATATTCAGTTTAAAAACTGCTCTGTCACCTTTTTGATTTTAAGCACCAGCAGCCTGGTTCCTTCTCTGGACAAATGGAGACTGTCTTTTCTGTACAGCTCCCTCTTGTTCCAAAAAGTATCCCAGTGCCTAACAAACTTGAGCTCTTCCCCCTTACACCATTGTCTCATCCACACATTGAGACTCCTGATCTGTGCCTGTCTCTCTGGCCCTGCACATGGAACAGTTAGCCCTTCCTAGACGGCTACCTTGGAGGTCCTGGCCTTGCGTTTCTTTCCTACCAGCCTAAATTTTTCTTCCAGGACCTTGTGACTGCATTTCCCCACATCGTTGGTGCCAACATGGACCACAACCACTGGCTCCTCCCCAGCACTATCTACCAGCCTATCTAGAACACGTGTAATGTCTGCTACCTTTGCACCAGGCGGGCAAGTCACCATACGGTCAGTACACGGTTTCGCCACCCAGCTGTCTACCTGCCTAAGGATCGAATCACCAACTACCAAGAGTCCCCCTCCCTCCCTGCCCAGTGATGGTTCGTTGGTGCAAAAGTGCCGATGGGGGGGGTTCGAGTTGATCTTGAGGATTGAGGCACCTTTTTGTCCCTAAAGGCCCCCGCTGCACGGAGCCAGCATGGCACCAAGAGGCGCACACCAGACAGAGCACACAAAGATCCTAAGGAATGATCCTCTCTACTTACACAACGAATGCAAGTACAAACGTGAGTGAAGCTATGATCCAGCAAACTATTGATAAAAACACTAGCAGCAAAGCCGTCCCAAAGCCCCAAACAAGTAGAAGGGTGAGGGGAATGCCCGATCCCGAAAAGACTGAATTTAAAGTGGGAGGCGGAAAGGGCGGCTTGAATGATGCGGATTATGACGGAGTGTGTGGCAGACCAGCAAGAAAGCAATAAATCACCAGACTTACGGAGAACTTTTAAACTTTCCTCTTGTATAAACAATGACTCAGCGAGCAGAATAAATGGTGCCAAAAACAAAACTTATAACAGGAACGGCCAGCACATCATCGCCAGCTACCAGACCGGAAGCAACTACAGACTTTCCCAAACCGATTGCTGCAGCTTTATACCCTCTACTGGACCAGATGACCACCTTAGCGACCAGCTGTATACATTGCAAAAGGAACTCAAAATTTCAGCGAGAAATAAATAAAGTGAATGTTCCTGAAGCAACAACAGAAAGCGGAAGAGGGACCTGAGAAAGTGGAGGAGAATAAAGACGCAGGAGAAGAAGATGGAGAAAGATGGGAAAGACTCTGATATCAATTCAATTAGTCTGGCAAAACCCTTTGATTTTGAAGCAGAACTAGGGGTTGTTACCCCCAAAGAATTTAAAAACTAATTTGGACTTTGACAGGCAGAGAGGAAAAGGCAAAATAGCTTAATTTCGATAGCCTGATGTTTATTCTTAATACATAACTCCAAACCAATGTATAATTTTAAAATTAAGATGCAGAACTATAGCCAAATATGTTTATGATTGTTTGCCTTTTAATGTGATATTTTTATAATATTATCTCTCACAATTTACTTTTCTGACAAAAGAGATGTATCAACAACTTCAAACTTTTGTAATAATGATCTTTGGTACTTTAGTTTTAGGCTGTTCCCATCCCCCAACCCTGTAGTGCTGTAGTTTTAGGAAAGCAATAAAAATGTTTTTAAAAAAGAAAAGAAAAAACCATCCTTGGATCCAGCTGAATTGGCTAACTAGCAGCCGGTTTCCAATTTGCCCTATTTTGAATGCCCCAAGGTTTGGTGCTTTCCCCAGTGCTATTCAATATCTATATGCGCCCCCTTGCCCAGATTGCCCAGACCCATGGGCTGGGTTGTCACCAATACGCAGACAACACCCAGCTCTATTTGTTGTTGGCGGCCAGTCTGACTCTAGTCTGGAAGATCTGGATCTGGCGTTGAAAGCTGTGGCTGGTGACAAAGGCAAACCGTTAGTTTGTACTTGATGGCAAGCTCCCAGGACTCCAGATATTTGAGGGGTATAGACATGGAGGCCCACATTCCTCCCTCTGTCATAGCTCTCTAAGATGCGTAAAATCCCTTTTTGCCTGTAAGATGAAGAATGTGTGTCCTAATCCTAAATTAACATGGTAAAAGGTTTCATTTACACACATACATGTTTATATGTTATATTCCATAAACTTAATTTGGCTTACAGCAATTTTACCAATACCTGTCCATAAAGTGCTCACCGTTTAAACGACTTAAAGGAAACAACAAAAGAATGATAGAATGCATCTGCAAAGGCTATGTCTGACTAGCCAAAGGCCCTGTATCTTTAGTCTTCTCCAGACTCCTCTGACTTGCCTTCTTCTAACCTCTTCATCATATCCATGCTCTTGCCAATTATTTTTATGCATGTTCTTTTATTCAACACTTCATCCTTCACTTGCTTTATTACTGCTGCCGTCTCCTCCTGTGTTTATACAACCTCTCTGCTACAGTGACAATGAAAATCACTTTAATGGTATCTCTAATGTGCTAACCTTTTGTTGTATTACAACATAGTCAGCTCCATTTTTCATTAGGTCTTTTCCCCCTAGTTAAAGTCAGGAATAAATAAAATAAAATAGATGGCT
Source organism: Gekko japonicus (assembly GCF_001447785.1). Taxonomy (NCBI): domain Eukaryota; kingdom Metazoa; phylum Chordata; class Lepidosauria; order Squamata; family Gekkonidae; genus Gekko; species Gekko japonicus. The sequence goes on from NW_015169172.1 coordinate 2,725,592, forward strand.
GTTAAATCAGCAGAAGTGTCATTCCTAAAAAAAACCTACTGAAAAGAAAGCTTGTGTATTCCAGTCTCCTGCACTTGAACCCCAATTGTAGCCAACTGTACAAGCAGATGGCAGTAATTTATAATGCCCTAATACCAAAATCTCTCTCTCTCTTGCCTTAAAAGAAAAAAAAATCCTTGCAATTGTGGATGGCTTTTCAGATGCAGTCTAAAATTTCCCACCTATTTTAAACAGATAGGAGACCTATAAAAGGCACTGCTGGCATATATGCAAATTAAGAGTACATACTTCCCTCTCAGCTGAGCGAAGGGCTCTTGCACAGAAAACAGAGCCGCCGCAGCAGTTCCAGCTTTGCTTCACAAATGGTCTGAATGACATCATTAATGTCATGGTTACAACATGGCTGCACAAAGCATTGGTCATGCTTCTTGCCACTGATATAATAGATCATTTCAAACAGCAGGGCTGTTTTCAGAGAGCCCACCCCCTCCAAAATCTGTAAAAGAAACATAATTTCTCCCTTGCATGGATACAGTATCTGAAATGCTCCACAGAAAAACACTAGAAAACTGTGTTATATATTACTCTTATTATTATCCCACTGCAGAAGAGCCAAATGAGTATTCAGCCTAAAGCAATAGATTTACTAATATGCTCAATTAGTACTTTGCAAGCATCAGCAGATCATTTTTTATGTAATCTGGTTCATGCATAGGTGATACGCATTGCTGAATATAACAAGGACATTCCATTTCCCTCTCATGTAGGGTAATGGTCTCAGCACTTCAGCCAGAATTAGTGATTTGAAACATAAGAAAAACAAAACACATCCACATTAGCAGTTCTCATTTTAAAAATATGTCTAGATATAGTCATTTTGCATAATGAATGTAATTTAAAATCTCCAGGACTAAGGTGTATGTTTCTCATACAAGGAATTTAATAAAATGTTTATATAAATGTTCAGAAATGCAAATACCAATTTAAATAAACAAGCATAAGAATTTGATAAGCAAGTGAAAGAATAATAGTAAAGGAGAAGAATTATTTTAACCACCTTCCATTCCCCCCCCCATTTGATCACAATAGCAGAATATACTTTCTTGCATTTCTACCTGCTTTGAGATTATCCTTTATTTATAGATATTGGTATATTTTGCCAAGAATATTGTTAGTTATGATTTTCTCTATTAAAAAAATCAGCAACAGAAGTTCTGTTTTTGAACATTGAAATCAAATATACAGCCAGCTCACACTAACTCAGCTTAGAGGGAACACTGCCTGGGAATATCCTGATGCAGGTCACACAGACACACAAACATGCTATTTTTAGTGGAAGCTAAGGGTCTCTGTTTGTGGCAGGAATAACTCATCAGAAAATAATGCTATATGTTTGGAAACTGGCCACCAACCACAGAATGAAGATGGAAGTTGCAGTGCCAAAACTGAAAGGAATTGGAACCCCCTGAACCAGGTTATCCTCACAACAGGCAACGTAACAGATCTTTTAAGGAACCTGTCATGTGTCTGTAATACTCAGACCCCCATCCACCACAGAAAGTTGCTGGGTGACACACTCCCAGCCAGACCTACTTCATAGGGTTATTATGAGGATACAATGGAGATAGAGGAGAACAATGCAGCTTTGGGTCCCCACTGGGGAAGAAGACCGGATATGACATGTATTGTAAATCTAATAAGATTACACCATTGGTCATATAGCAAAGCAGCCTTTACAAAGAGCTATTGCATCTTCTACCAACACAACAATGATGATAAGACCAAGACTTGAAAATAAATGGGGGGGGAGAGAGAGAGAGAGAGAGAAATTAAGTAGCAGGAAAGAGAAATAAATGAGAAAAGAGTGGAAAAGAGGGAGAGCAATTGAGGGAA
>NW_015169172.1:2727498-2750386 GCF_001447785.1 Gekko japonicus
TTGAGGGACAGAGGGGGAAAGATTATTTTATCTTGCTAAACATACTAATTACTGCTTTGCGAGATCTGGCTGAGCTGAATGCAAAGAAAGGAAGAAGGAAAGGATAGACTATTGGAGACAACCTTGTTAGCAGGATACAGGCTGGCAGTTACTGTAGCAGCTATCACCCATGCGTGCTTGTCTTGCTACAGTGCTGGCTTGGTTGATGGGCTTAGCATGATTTGTTAGGCAAGCTTGCTACAGTCTTACAGAAAAGTGAGTCTAGCAGATAAAGTCAGGGCCCTGGTCAGAGTGCTTTATACCATCCTCAGACTTCCCTCTGCCTCTAGCAGATGCATGATGCTGGTTTCAGGGTCCCTCCAGCTGACCTGCCCCCCTGAAATACCCCCCAGCAGTCCTAGTTGCATTCTTCTTTCCCTCATGCTCCCTTCCCCCAAACTATTTGGTTCAGTTGCATTACACTTTATGACTAGTGTGCTTGTTAATTTGACTAGTTTTTATTTTACTGATAGTAATGTATTTTGATCTTTGTAATTCTGTAATGGTTCTGGAGAAGGCATTCAATAGATGAGGAGCTGCAACAAAAAGGATCAGTGAATCAGTCCAATTCACCCACAGAGCTCATTGTCAAATCCAAAGAGGCATGAGAAACCAATTACTGCAATATGACATGGAAGGGAAGACCTTGATACTGAGATTCTGTACCCCACGATTCCAAATCATACATGTAATTATGTAAGCATCAAACTCAATTTCAAATTATTGTCCTTGTCTTTAAAATCTTAAATGGCCTAGGGCTAAGGTATTGAAGCACCACCTGTTCCATGTGAGCCCACCCAATAACTAAAACCAACACTGGAAGCTCTTTGTCTACATTCCTCCATTCACAGAGGTGAGATGGGTTTCCACCAAGTACAGGGCCTTTCTTGTTGCAGCTCCTCATCTATAGAATGCCTTCTCCAGAACCATGCACTTAGCCACAAACCTGAAGGCTGCAGCATTTTTTTTAACATCCAGGCATTCTCATACTTTCAATCTTTCTTTCTATCTGTATGTTTCTACTTACGCCATTTTATACTTTTAAAAATACAGTTCTGGTTTTTGTACTGCTGGCTTTTGTGTGATTTTAAATTTTTAAGCTGCTCTTTACCATTATTAGCTAGGTTATACTGAATTTATAGTTTAAAATATTTAATGTTCAAGCCTTGGGAATCTATTATGAGGTGGGCTTTTAATACACTAAATAATGGCTTCATGGATTTGAATCATTTGTTAATGTAATACTCCAAAGTGATTTACTATTAAAAAATAGAACAATAATAATAAAATAAAACTCAAACAATAAAAAGTAGATAATCTTTTTCTGCCATTCAGTCACATCTGACTTATGGTGACCCCATAGGGTTTTCAAGGCAAGAGCCTTCAGAGGTGGTTTGCCATTGCCTGCCTCTGCATCATGACCCTGGTATTCCTTAGAGGTCTCTTATCCAAATACCTGCCAGAGCGGACCCTGCTTAGCAGCTGAGACCTAACAAGAGCAGACTAGCCTGGGCTATCCAGGTCAGCAGCTTGTTTCCAACACGTGTCACATGACTGACCTTTTTAGATAACCTACAATGCAATCCTAAACAGAGTTACACCCTTCTAAACCCATTGATTAGATAGTCTTAGAATGGTACATCTCTGCTTAGGATGGTACTGCAAGTTTGATAAAGACCTATGCAAAAGGGGGGGGGGTTATGATAATCTGAATCTAGCTTTAGCCACAGACAAAGAATCATTTGATAATCATACAGACAAATCTAATTTGAGCACTGTCAACTTCCATCAAGGGTGTACACAACACACTGCTGCAGAAGTTACCATTGTACAAAATCCTGCACTGCAAATTCATGAATACCTTAGTTTTTCCAGTTCAAAGATTTATGTGACAAATCTGACACTGCTAGTCAGGCTGGATGATTGGAAGGATAGAAGTTCCAAGTTGTCTTATGCAGAGGTGTCTAGTAACCTAGAGCCTGAGCCATTATGAGCTTCTGCTGAAGTGAAAATTAGTACTTCCTTCTCTGCTTGATTGCTGATTAAAGAAGGTCAGATTCATGCTTGTCACACAAAAGCAATGCTGTAAAGGAGCCTATAGACACCAACTGTGGGAGGACAGCAAATGCAGTAATTTGTACTAACTGAGGGTCAAATTAGCTGCGCTGGAAAATACATGTTGCCACTGTTTCACACTGCCACCTATAGGTCTCTATGCAAGCCCATCACTTCGTTTGCTGATAAACTGATGATGCTGCCAGCATCAAAGTCGGTAGAGCCAACACTCACCATGGGAAATGGTGGGTGGGCTGCCGAGCCAGCTGGTGAACTCCTCAGCTGCTGCAAGGCTAGGTTTGAGATTCCTGAGAGGCAGCCAAATTGAAAAGCATGCCAGCTAACCAATGGCCCACCTACCATTTTTCTGTTGAAACCCCCCAACCACTGAATTGCTTGGTAGGGTAGTGGGAGAAAATGTGGGGGAGGATTCCACTATGGTAAAAACATATAATTTCAGCGAAATCCTAGAGTGTGGCCACAATGCAATGATATCACTTCCTGGTTTATGCTGGAAATGACATTGCGTCATTGGAGCGATAGCAGTTTGCTTTCCCCCACCCCTCTGAACCTTTGCCCATTACCACCACTCAGCTGGTGCTCTGGTATGCTCTGCCACTTCTGACGCTGGTGACAGGGCCTTTTCAGAGCAGGAATGTGTGGAACACCTGGGGGCTGCCAGCAGGACAGAGAGCTATCCTGGAGCCACTAGCATGGCCAAATATTGGTTGTGGTACACAAGATAGGGTTGCCAGCTCTGGATTGGGAAATATCTGGAGATTTTGGGGGTAGAGCCTGAGGAGGGCAGGGTTTGGTGAGAGGAGGAACCTCAGCAGGGTATAATGCCATAGAGTCTACCCTCCACAGGAGCCATTTTCTTGGTCATCTGGAGATCAATTGTAATAGCAGGAGATCTCCTGGTGCCACCTGGAGGGTGGCAACCCTAACACCAGGCTTCTGGACTGTGGAGGCCTAATATACCACTGCCAGCTAAGAGTAGGATCTCAGTCCTTTACATTTTAAAGGGACATTATCTGCTATGGAAGTAGACCTGGCCTAGTGGCCCTTTGAAATTCAAAGGGATGAGGCATAATTCTCAGCTGTTGAGTCAAAAGTGTGCATGCACACGAAAGCTCACACCTTGAATTAACCTTTGTTGGTCTTAAAGGTGCCACTGGACTCTAAAGTTGTTCTACTGCTTCAGACCAACACAGCTGCTGAGTACTCTTTGCTTCCTAACTGCTGCTATCTCCCCAATCTATATAGCTAATAGTGAAGTGGCCCCCGTGCGTGCGGATACCTAAATCCGCGCACCGGGGGCACTTGGGGGGGAGGGAGATTTTTGTGCACACGTGGGACGGTCACCAGGTGTGCACAAAAATCTGAAAACTTAAAAAAACTATCGGGGGGATATTTAAATCCCCCCCAAAACTAAAAGAGCGTTCCCTGCACATGCGCAGGGAACGCTTTGTGACCTACCCGGCTTCAGTGCGGGGGGAAGGGAGTGAGCGACCGGTGAGGCCCAGCGGCGTCGGCGGCGTGAGAGGGAGACCGGCGAGGCCCGGCGGCTGCAAGCCATGGGCCTCGCTTTGAAGCGGGGGTAGGGGTGGGGGTGATGTGCAGGGAATTCAGATGTGCAGGGAATGCTCTGCGACCTACCTGGCTTCAGTGCGGGGGGGAGGGAGCGAGCGACCGGTGAGGCCCGGCGGCGGCGGGGGAGGGAGACCGGCAAGGCCCGGTGGCTGCAAGCCGCGGGCCTCGCTGTGAAGCGGGGTAGGGGTGGGGGTGGAGAGAGACCGGTGAGGGGGGAAGAGAGCCGGGGGAGAGAGAGACCGCCAAGGCTCGGCGGATGTAAGCCGCGCGGGCCTCGCTTCGACGGGGGAAAGAGAGAGAGTGAGAGACACTGGGGGGGAGAGAGAGAATGGGGGGAGAGAGACTGGGGGGAAAGAGAGAGAACGGGGGGAGAGAGAGAGACTGGGGGGCTGGCGAGCCAGGGGGTCGTAGTTGAGGGTGGTGGTGGAGGAGACGGGGGAACCGATGGGATGGGGGGAAGCTTACCTGCTTCTTCCTCCTCCCCTGCTCTAAGTGGAGTTCCCCCGCTCCTCCCCCCCGCGATTTTCGTGGGTCCCCTTTCTTGTACAACTCCTAATTCCAATGTAAACATCGGAACTGGGACTCATGTCAGGAAGACAGCAGTGGTGTCCAATATTGTTAAACTCAACAACCTAAATATTGGGCAGCAATATCTGACTGCACACCCTTAATTCCCATGTATATTTATTTATTTAAGACATTCATATCCCACCTTTTTGTTGAAGGCAACTTACATAGAATATAACTTTACAATAAAAGCATAAAAATGCTACATCTATAAAGCAATAATTAATATAATAAACACAGCAAATTCATCCAGCTGCAGTAAAAAAAAATAAGAATACCAGCACAACAAAACAAGCCATTAAAATTTGCAGTGCTGGGCTAAACAGAAAATACATCTGACTTAAGATGTGGCAGATATTATATCACAACATATATAACCAGTAACTCTGGCTCTAAGAGTGTCCATTCACAAACAGTTCTTCTGACCATTAAATCACATGATTGTCAGAAATCTTACTACCTTGTATTAGAATTCCAAAAATATTTTCCTCAGGAAGTGTAATGATTATATATATAGCATTGGTATTCTTTTCCCATCACTAATACTTGTCAGCAAGCTGCCATGGAGTTCTGTGTAACATTGTATGCTTCTAGCTTGAGTTCATTCCCCCCCCCTCCCGTGATACCAGCTGTGTCTCCCTGTTGCTTCTGCTGCGCTCATTAGGTAAATTCCTTTCTCTGTATGTTAGGACTGCTTTGAAACTTAGATAATGCCCAAGGTCAACTGCTCGAGGTTGGAAGGAGTTTTGGAGTTGCTTTGATTAGTATGTGCTAGGGCTTGTGAACCGAATTTATGTTTATGTTTAAGACCGTTTGTTCCCAGGGGTTTGGGCGCCTGTTTTACCTGCTTTCCTGCACGCAGGAAAATGACCCATTGGCCACGGCCTGGTATGATTTTGTTTATTACCTTGTACCCCAGAGGTAGTCTCCATTCTTAACAATCCTTGTGTTCCTGTTTTCACCATTGCTTTAATAAATGCTACTTTGCTACAAACGTGGATTTATTTGAATGCCTGGAGAATCGGACAATACTTGGTCATGTATGGGCGTATTCAGACGGCGTGCTGAGAGCAGTTTACTCTGGACAATTGCGATCACATGGGAGCGTGTGTCGGTTTTTTCTGTTTTTTTCTCAGTTTCCACATGCGCATCATTGTTCATCTGTGGAACTGAAAAACTTTATCCTTGTGCATGTGCAGAGCCACTAGGGCAAATCACGGATTTCACTTGACAGTTCCGCAGAGCACCGTGATTTCACTGCTTTGACAGAAGACTTCCCTTTAAACTTTTCACCCGAAACTGGCCTCCTTGGGATTCCGAACTCAAAACTAGTGACCGTTTAAATGTTGGTTTTAAAAACGTGGGAGTGGAGCTCTGCTTATGCGCATACTGCCGACGCACAAAAAAAATGGTGGCTGAAAAGCTGAAGCCTTGGGCTTCCGAACGGGGAGGAGGTTTAAATCATTGGAAGTGGCTTGACACTGGAGGAGTGATCACACAGGGGAAACTGTGGCTTTAAATGGGATTGCTGAGAAAACACCACTTTGGGACCTGGTAACAAAATACTCCGGGTTAAAGGGGTTTTGACCCGGAAACCAATGGCTGGGGACAGGAGGCAGATTTGACTGTGTGATCATGCATATAAAATCCATTGCTGAACTGTCACAACACCAGATCAAACGGTGCGTCTGAATGCACCCTATATGAGTTTAAGAGTACAGGCTTGTGTTTAAAAGTTTATTAAAGTGCACAGTGAACCTTAATCAAATCCGTATCAGTGCACAATGAATATAGCCATTTTTATTTGCCATAAACTCATCTTGATTGTATTCATAAGTGCACTGGTATGCATTTGATGTGCTTAGTCATCTTAATAACAGCTGAGAAAACATTGTGTGTAATGTTATAAGCAAATAGTTCTATATGATGTATTGGGATAGATTTCTTCCATAAATGGTACAAAGCTATCATCTCTATAAACTCTGAATATGAATCTTTTACAATAAGGCTTTATGAAATATAAACAAATTCAGAAACCATTTTGAATGTATTCTTTATAGGCTTCGACTTGAGGGTTATTCTTCTCTTGCTTCACATTAACCTGAAGGCACACTTTTTAGAATCTATTGTACTTTTTTAACAACACTAAATATTACTATTATTTGTTAACTTATTTTCAGATGCGTATCCTAGTTTTGCCTTTTGCATAAATTTTTCATCCAGACTAAGGAAGAAGAGATGAACTAAGCATTCAAATTTCAAACAAATACTTAACAGGGGACCTCTCCTGTGAGCCTTCCCCTGATACTATTCTTAGCATAATTAACAGAAATCAAATATTACAGAATGGTGGATCAATAGAAATACATGTGACTGCATTCGCATTAATTGATCTGGCTTCAACATCTGACGTACTAACAGCAAGCAACAAAGCTATTTTTCCCCCCAAACAGAACTGCATCAACCCATTCAGTACCTTTTATCTGAAAAATAATGTACATTCTAGCCTTGGTAAGCATCCCTGTTATTCATTTGCTTAATTCAATTTTAGATGCTTTAATTGTTAACTTTTTGCTGTGCTTTTTTAAAAAACCAAGATTGTTTTCTGTTTGGTAAATTGAATATCTTTGTTTGTTGTTAAGCATATCACAGCAAGATGTCCCAATTAACAGCAAGGCAGTACATACCAATAGGATAGTGAAGTCCTTGATACTTATGGATTTTTTTTTTGTACCAGACCGAGCACAGAGGTGGAGTTAAGAGTTTTAGGAAAAATCCTGCAAGGGCACAAGAACATAAGAACAGTCCTGCTGGATCAGACTAGAGGTCCATCTAGACAGGGGTCTTTTCATAGAAAAAGAGCTGCAGGAGCTCATTAGCATATGGTATGCTAATGAGCTACTAGGCTATTAGCCTATGCCACGCCCTAACCCCCCCACACACAAGACATTTTTTTTCTGGACTGGAAAGTCCCAGAGTCTTCAACCTTTCCTCTTAGGAAAGGTGCTCTATCCCCCTAAATCACCTCAGTTGCCAGTGGTTAAGTGTGTGGACTCTAATCTTGGAGAACCAGGTTTGATTCCGCACTCCTCCACTTGCATCCATTTCATTTTCAATTCCTTTCCTAATTATCTCCACAACAGATGCCCTGACCTGGATAGCCCAGGCTAACCTGATCCTGTCAGATCTTGGAAATTAAGCAGCTTGGCCTTGGCTAGTTTTGGAAGGGCAACCTCCAAGGAATACCAGGATCATGACACAAAGGCAGGTAATGGCAAACCACCTTTGAAATATCCCTTGCCTTAAAAACAAGTCTAGCTTGCCACCTAGTGTTGCATAATGCTTAAAGAGCTAGATGTTGTTGCTGACAGACAATCTTAGGATCTCCTGGCTATTCTACACACAATGTCATGTGATAATTATTATAAATTCTACCACAGATATCTTTTTCACTGCTGTCACATACTGAGTTGACATTTTTGTCACACATTCCACTATAACCCCAAGATCAGGCCTGTAGCTACAGTGGGGCATCTTGAGGCTGAGTCAGCCAGTTCAGACTCCAGCATTATGCTTACCAATGCTGAACTTCATTTATTATATTGTTACATTGTTGCCCACTCCTCCTATAAATCTTCACAAATAGCCTTGGTGTACACCATCCTGAATAATCTGGTATAACCTGAAAATCTGGCTACTACACTGCTCACTCCAAATTCCAAATAATTTATGAACAAACTAAATAGCTCTGGTCTCAATACTAATCCTTGTGGTTCCGTACTGCTCACTTCTCTCCAGTGTAAGAAATGTTCATTTATTCCTACTCTCTGCTTCCTGTCATTTAACCAGTCCACAGAATGATTCATCATCTTATCCCATGATTGGTGATGTATGTTTTCAAAAGCCTTTTGGAAGCCCAAGTATATAAATGTCTATCAATAGGGATGGGCACAAACTGGCTCACAAACAAAAGTTCATGATTAATTTTGGCTGATCCATGGTTCACAAACTCAAGATTGCTGCAGGTCAACCAGCCTGAACTTTCCACAAACCTTCAAGCAGTTCATGTTGGTTTGTGGCAGTTCATGAATGGATACATTTCCAGACAGTAACCACTCAATCTAAATATTTACCAAATTTCAAAGCAATGGGAGCAGAACTTGGATGGCATATAGAGCATCCGGGGGAAGAGAACAGGGGGACATCCCCTGTGACTTTAATGTCTCTAGCTTGCACAGGATCCATTCTATACACTTCTGAACGTCCTGAACCCGAGACTGTCAAAATGACTGCCTGTTATTTCCTCAGAAAGCACTTTCCTGTGGGCACCGCCTTTGGAGAGCCATAACTTGGACCCCCGTATACCCAATCCTCACCAAACTTGGCAGACAAGTAGAAGAGAGTCAACCAGAGATCACCTTTGAATTTGGTGTCTCTAGCACCCTGGGGGGGGTGTTCTACTACATCATGAACCTCACAAACTGAATTAATGACCATTACCTTTACACATGCACAGAAACACTATTGTGCTTTCCAATGAGTTCCTAACACCCTAGTGCAAGTATAAGTAACAATGGCATCTCTCAATTCTCTCACTGGATTAGTATGCTAGGAAGTGTTGTACAAGGGATGGAATATTTGAGGAAATCAACTTTATTCTATTATACAACCATAGTGATATATAAACTAGGAATAAGGCTGATTGTGGAAATAAATACAACTAGCTCTAGAAAGAGGCTCTGGGCGGGTGCCACAGCCTTGAGCACTCAGTGTCAATTTGCTGTGGTGACCTCAGCAGGGTATAATGACACCGAGTCCACCATTTTCTCCAGAGGAACCAATCTCTGCTACCTGAAGAACAGCTGTAATTTTGAGTGATCTCCAGCCCTCACTTGGCAACAATGGTTCCCCAGGAGGGAATGGTTGGTTTGGAGGGTGGAGTCTATGGCACTGTACTTGTCTGAGGCCCCATCCCTCCTCAAACCCCACCCTATCCAGGCTCCACCCCTCAAAACCCAAGGAATTTCCCAACCTGGAGTTGGCAACCCTATCTCCTTGGCTCAAAAATGATGGTCACAGTCACAGAACAGACCGCAAAAAGAAGAAAGAAACTGTGAGGTAACTGCGCTAGATAATATTTCAATAATAACCACAAAATTGTACAAAAATATGTGCAGAAAATTATATAAATATACAAGACAATAGAAAATGATGTGTTGACGATGGTCTCCGGAATGCTCTATCGTTTTGATACTATTCTTCTTCTGAGAGTGAATGAAAACCTTAAGAAATCATATGCAACAACAATATTATGTGCAGAACCTATGGTACATGTACATACAAAAATTCAATACAAAGTTTTTAAAACCTTACATACAGCGACTCTTGGTCTGTCTTTTCAACTAGTAGGTATCAAAAATCCATAATATTCACCGATGTATCTACGAAATGTAACAATAAAATGTAACACATCATCATAATCTGGTCACAATTAATTTATCCAACTCTACAACTTTTAGAGGCCTATACTCACCATGACTTAATTGCAAGAATTTCTCTGACAGAATGTTCCTGGGGCAAGGTGCTTGTATAATGCCTTGCTAGGTGCACATTCTCACAAAACCTTTATGCTAACTCATCCCCATACCAGTACTAATACTGCAAAGACTTACCCTAATTCATTATAATGGAAGGTTGCCAACTTATGAAAATACAATGTAAAATTGCTTGCAAAAATTACAATGCATGTTTGCCAACCATCTAGGTTGTCAACTTACAGGAATTACAATACCAGATTGTCACCTCGCAGGAATTACCATACAAGGTTGCCAACTCAAAGAAATTTTTACAACAAGGTTGCCAACTTACGGGAATAGCTAAGTAAGATTGCCTTCTTGTGTAAATTATACAGTTGCCTACTTACAGGAAATATAATACAAAGGTTCAATCCCTGGTATCTCCAATAAGGATCAGGTTGTAGGTGGTGTGAAGGACCTCAGCCTGAGACCCTACAGAGCCGTTGCCATTCTGAGTAGACAATACTGACTTTGATGAACCAATAGTCTAATTCAGTATAAGGCAGCTTCATGTGATATAAGCTGCTTTGCATCACCACTGGGGAGAAAGGTGGAGTATGACTGAAGTAAATAAACAAACAATGCAGTTACGTATACAGTTTTTTGTGTGTGAATATGTTAATATTGTGCTATGAAATGTTGTTCAATGAGACCTTTATAGTGGAACCAAAGAAATAATTCAGTGAAGTAATGCCCCCCTCCAAGTAATTCTAACATAATTTAGTTGGTTTGATAGATTCCATGGCATGTATGTATGTAATATTGGAACTTAGGACAGGAAATGCACATGAGATAACAACCTTCAGTTTCCTGCAGAGTCCTGCAGTTTCAAAGGAACAGCTGGTGTACACAAGTAGGATGCATAAATGAATACTGCTAAAGATATCAGCTCAAGAATACAACACCAGCTAATGACACAGAAATGATGTTTCTCTGAGTCAGGCATTAAAGATGAAACCCAATATGCTGCTGGGTTCAGTTGTGATTCAGGTCAGAATATAAGGTTTCTCTGAAAAGTTATCATCTCCTCATCATCTAAGGATGTAAGCATTGCACACAGTGCAGAATTCATTTTACCTTATTTATTAATGCTTGCAGACCAGTTGGTCATAAGCAAATAAGAAAATTGTACATACATACATACATACAAAATACGTTTTTACAAATACAGCAATTGGATTATTCAATATTACAATCTTAAGATTTACAAATCATATTCCTTATTTATTTATCCTTTTACTTCATTTGATTAGTAGTACATGAGTTCCTTAAGTTCTCCTTCTGTCTCTTGTGTCCGAACATTCCCAAAAGAAATTTAACTACTGAGACTATGAGGTCTGGATCTGAGCCACAAAGCAAGGATTGGAGCTTACTTGCAACAGGCAAATCAATATCAGGGAGTAATGAACTGGGTTCACAAGTGTTTATATTGTTGATAAGAGAAAAAGACATGCTCTATACTTTCAATAGAACCAAGACCACAGACAGACAGATGCTGAGAATAGGGCTTTTTAGCATAACGCCCTCTTAGAACAGTGGTAGGTAACACATTGATCAATACCTATCAGGATCAACAAATACAGGTAGGGTGTATTCAGATGAGATGGTTCAGCATAATTTGTAAATTAAAGTATCACATCACCCTTACAGTTGGAGGACCGTAACTAAGGTTAAGCTTCTGAATCTTGGTTTGTATTACTTCTGATTACTTGTGATATCTGAGTACAAGAAACCCAGCTTAATCCAGGACTGCTTTCCTATGGACAATGTGCTTCACCTCGGCGTTCCAAAAGCAGCCGGGGTTGGGTGGGGAGAGGTCAGAACATTCACACAGCACTGTTCTCCTCCTATTCCATCTCAGTTACCTTCCAGGGTTTCTTGTACTTTGCTCTGATGTTTCTGAATCCTGCTATAATCTGATGTTTCTGGAAACATAGGATCAAAAGTGAATTTTCCCTCAGTGTGGACAGGAAAGTGTGGATTTCTGCACTTCCCCATCTGGGTTTTGTTTTTACAATCAGAAATAGGTATTAATACAATACTATACTATAATACTATAATATAATAGTATATATACCTACTACCTTTTTAAAAAAAATCTCTTGGTGGGAGGAGGACTAGATAGAACTAAGCTTGCTCCTGGTAATGCAGTACCTTGGATGGCAGAGGAAGAATCTCCAGTCTGCTTCTGAATTTCAAAGGAGAAGTAAGAGGCTGCAAGGCAGGACTGCCTGTGAGCCTGAGACTACTTGGCTTTTGCACACAAAAGAAAAGGGGAGGAAATTTTCTCCCAGAGGGGCCTGCAAAGGAACAATACTTCTGCTGAGCTAGATCAGCCAGGGAGGTTGGGGGGGGGGTAGGTGCTGCTGAGGTTTGGGGTATTATTATTATTATCATCATCATCATCGATTTATATCCCGCCTTGCCAGGGAACTGGCTCAAGGCGGCATACAAGCATTAAAATACAATAAAACAGTAAATACAATAAATTACACATAAATAACCTATATAACATCATAAAGTGCTAATAAGAGTTGTGCAAATGATGGTGGCATTCAGTATACAATCCAATAATGGAAGGCAATATCCAGCAGTGTATCATACGAACCGTAGTATGTTCCGGTGGCTCGTTCAACAATGGCAGCTCCTAATCGAAGGCCTGGTGGAAGAGCTCCATTTTACAGGCCCTCCGGAACTGTAAAAAGGTCCCACAGGGCCCTGATGTCGTCCGGGAGCTCATTCCACCAGTGTGGAGCTGCCACTGAAAAGGCTCTGTCTCTAGTAATGGCCAACCTGGCGTCTCTCAGGCCAGGGAGAGTCAGGCGATTCTGTGTCCCTGACCTCAGTGCTCTCTGGGGCACATATGGGGAAAGGCAGTCCCTCAGGTAGGTAGACCCCTGATCATATAGGGCTTTAAAGGTCAAAACCAGCACCTTGAAATGAATCCGGTATGCTACTGGCAGCCAGTGCAGTGCTTTCAGCACAGGTTGGATGTGGTCTCATATAGAGAAGAATTTTGCATTAGCTGCAGCTTCCAAATTTGAAACAAGGGCAGCCCCATGTAGAGAGCATTGCAGTAGTCTAATCTCGAGGTGACCATAGCATGAATCACTGTTGCCAGGTCATTGCATTCGAGGAAGGGAACCAGCTGCCTAATCAGCCATAGATGGTAAAAGTCTGCCTTGGCAGTGGCTGCTACCTGGGCCTCCATTGTTAAGGCGGCATCCAGGAGCACTCCCAAGCTCCTAACCCTCGGCGCTGGCACCAGTGGTGCCCCATCAAAGGTCGGGAGTGGGATCCCTACCCCCGATCCGCTCCAACTCAGGCACAGGACCTCCGTCTTCATTGGATTCAATTTCAGTCGGCTCAGTCTAAGCCAGCCCACCACGTCCTGAAGCACCCGCTCCAGGTCATCTGGGGTAGAGTCGGACTGACCGCCCAACAGCAGATATAGCTGGGTGTCATCTGTGCTGTGCTTTTAAAAGGGCCCTTTAATGTAGCAATGACTACCTACATATGACTTCCATCATTTCTTGAGCGTTGGGATCCAAGCACTGTGCTGCAGGGTGACAAATCGGCCAGTGTGGACATTCCATGTCCACTGTGAATGCCTCTGCATTTGTGGTAGAAATTATTCCATAGCACCAGATCACTACCACGTGGAAACAACCCTAGTTTGAGTGGCATGGTTGCAGTTTGGTAAATGTTGTGTACCAACTTAGACCGCGCGCGTGGTCGCTCTGCACTCGCGGTCAGCTAGGTAAACCAGAGCTTCGATCTCAGAGACAATGGGCACCTAAGGTCCTAATAATAGCCTATCAGCTGACCAGGGGAACCCTATCAGATGTAGGATTATGTAAATAGCCAATCACAGGTGTATTGGTGTGTGTGTGTGGAGCTGTTGTTGTGCATTTAAGCAGCCCATGGGCTTGCACTGTATCTTCTATCTTCTGAAATCACTTAGTAAAGTATGAGCTGAAAATCACTCAACAATGCGTCAGTCTCAGTAGTTTTCAGTAAACATTTCCTTAGTTTTAAATGTTGTTTAAAATAGCACCAGGCAGCCCTCCACAGATTAATTTAAGCAACGCAAACACCAACTTAAAGATGCAACATATATATAACTCACAGTGCAATCCTAAGCACTATGTATGCCAGTGTGGTATAGAGGTTAGAGTGCCTGAATACTATCTGAGAGACCTAGGTTCAAATCCCCACTCTGATGTGGAAGCTTGCTGGGCAACCTTGGACTCTCTCAGCCTAACGTAACTCACAGGGTTGTTGTGAGGATAAAATGGAAGAGAGGAGAATGATATAAACCACTTTGGGTTCCCATTGCAGAGAAAGGCAGGGTACAAATGGAATAAATAAATAAATTGCATCCTTCTAAGTCCATTTATGTCATTGAGACTTGCATCAGTCATGAGCAAGGCTTTTTTTGTAGAAAAAGCCCAGCAGGAACTCATTAGCATAACAGGCCACACCCAACAGCAGAAACACATTAGCATATTAGGCCACACCCTGACAGCACAGGTCATTAGCATATTAGGCCACAACCCCATGTTACCAGAAGTGTGGTCATCCAGCCACACCCACCTTTTGCTTCTTATTCTGTTTCCCTTGTTTGTTGTCAAAACCTGGGGCTTTTTTTGTAGCAGGAACTCCTTTGTATGTTAGGCCACACACCCCTAATGTAGTCAATTCTAACGAGTTTCTGGTGTTGGGTGTGGTCTATTATGCTAATGAGTTCATGCTGGGCATGGCCACCTCGGGAGCCAGCCGGAACTCCGTTCCTGTGTGTTCCTTCCCAAAAATAGCCTTGGTCATGAGTATACACATATGTTTCTAAACACATTGTTAAAGTGTGTATACTAGTAGGAAATAGCATGGGACCAATGCATTAGTATGTTTCTACTTTCTAAAAATGGTTTAAAGCATGTTCAGATCAAATTAAAAATGACATTTTTTCCTTATTTTTATATATCTTCCATTTGTTTTAAGCATGTGTACAGGATAAGATCACTGCTAGGAAGAACAAGTGATCTTTCTTCCTGTTCAGAAAGAATTGATTATTTAATACCTAACTGTATCACTTTTAAAACCCGAGAGAAGTCTACAATTTCTCTGGTTACAGGTCTGTAGCGTTTTCTTTTAAGAAATAATTCTGGTAATCCTAAATGTATTTCACTAAACTAGAATTTTGCTAAGGTTCATTATGTTCCTACAGAAAGAATGAGAGAGAGGGGGAGGGAGAGGGGTGGGGAAGCAAAGTTATAAGGAAGGTAAAGAGATCAACAAACAGATAGAAGCAAGCAAGCACACACATCCTGACTACAATGTAAGCAGATAGTTCCTAGGCAATTATAATTTGGCTCCCAGTGAGGGAGGGAATGGTGGAAAAGATGAGGACAGGGACAAGATGAGGAGAAGGCTCATGCCATGTGCCTGACACCTGTTTTTAGGGTTGCTACCCTCCAGGTGGGGGGTGGAGATTCCCTGGAATTACAACAGATCTTCAGGTGACAGAGATCAGTTCCCTGGAAGAAATGGCTGTTTTGGAAGATAGACTCTATGGCATTTCCTTCCCAAACCCCACCCTCCACAGGGTCACCCCCAAATCTCTCAAGCAAATGTTGGCAACCCAACCTCTTCTTGATCTTTTCTTTTTTATCAAAACAGAGTAGCGAAACTCAGAACATGCAGGGCAGTGGTAATGGGTCATTTCTATCTCAGAAGAAAGGAGGGCAAGGAGGGGAGAGGCTGTGTAGATGCAATGTTTTGACACATGGGCACTTGGGCCACATTCACCACAGATTCCTCAATGTACTCCTCTGAAAAAGTTAAGTTCTGACAAAGCTGGCAGCCTCTGGGGGAAAAGAAAGAATTAGCAATCAATACACACTTTTCCTTTGCCCTATAAAAAGAAAAGAGGAATACAACTAGACATCTCTGCACAAAAGTTGCTAGTGGAGCTGCAGACAAAAAGCCTCCACTCTATTCTCTCGGAGATCAATAATTCAGTATTAAAGCAAGTAACCTTTGCATCACAATCTGTTCTCAGCTGAAGTACTCTGCTGCTAAATGTTAATATCAATACTGGAAATGCGATCTAAAAGATACCAATGAAATCTAATAGCATATTTTAATCTTAACAAAATTACTGACTCCAGAAAAGGATGGAAAAGAATCTATTGATTAATTATGTTTTACATTATAGAACATTCTGTCACATAAACAAGTTTCAGAATTAATGCATGTTACTGTGATTACCCATTCAGCAGAATCACTAGTAATGTTGTAGGCAAGAGTGAATTATTTGAGCAGCTGGTCTCTTCAAAAGAAAGCAATATCTCCAAGAACTTAATTGAGTAATAAGTCAATTATGCGACTCTGCTTGTGGAACTTCCAGTCTGTGTTGCAATGGAGACTACATCTGTTAATGTTTATATATTCCTCTTGCCAGTGGCCAAGAAAAAGGGAGGTAGCAACATTGTAAAAAGCAGTATATTGAATGTTGTGC
This sequence comes from Gekko japonicus, assembly GCF_001447785.1. Classification (NCBI taxonomy): domain Eukaryota; kingdom Metazoa; phylum Chordata; class Lepidosauria; order Squamata; family Gekkonidae; genus Gekko; species Gekko japonicus. Next base: position 2,743,849 of record NW_015169172.1, read on the forward strand.
AACCTGTTACTGTACTATGATGACAGCAGCCATCTTTCGCAGTGGGCATGCAGAAAGACCCCATAATAAGCCAACAAAAACATAGGCTCATCACCAACTGACTTAAGACTATTTGAAGCCAAGTGACCCAGACCCAGACAGAATGGTTATTTCAGTAACATAAAGACAATATTGTTTAAAAACATTTTCTGGCTATTGATCAACCAGTAAACGGGCAAAGGTGCAACAGTATTTGAATACAACAGGCATACAAATGACTGAATCCATAAAATCTGCCATGTTTTGTTTGCTTTACTCCCAAATTTATCTTTGGTGAGCAACTGCAGGAAATAAATGTAACAAAAACATTTTACCACACAGCTCTGGCACCCATTTGCTTAGAATGATATGTGAAGAAGCATTTCATATCTCAAGAGCTAATTGTGGAAAACAGTGGATTTTTGTGTCACTTACCACATATTGGCACAAGTTTTATTATGCTAGAAGCAAAATAGCATCAGGGATGTTCAATCACCTGCTGTTTTGGCTTGAGTATTGCTCATACAGTAAGAATTGAAACTGAACATTTGATACACTACTTAGCTGCATCCAAATATGTGCAGAAAAAACGTGATTGTGTTTGTGAGATTACCTACTACACAGGGGTCATTTGGTAGAAAAAGAGGTGCAGGACCTCATTAGCATAACTCATAACCATAACTTATTTGCATATAAAGTAAAGGTAAAGGTTCCCTTGCTTGAAAGCCAGTCGAGTCCGACTCTAGGGTTACGGTGTTCATCTCCGTTTCAAAGCTGAAGAGCCAGCGCTGTCCGAAGACGTTTCTGTGGTCATGTGGCCGGCATGACTAAACACCAAGGTGCACAGAACGCTGTTACCTTCCCACCGAAGTGGTACCTATTTATCTACTTGCAATTTCTTGCTTTCGAACTGCTAGGTTGGCAGGAGCTGGAACTAGAGACGGGAGCTCACTCTGTCTTGCGGCACCCGGGTCTCGAACTGCTGAACTACTGACCTTCCACAGCCTGCAGTTCAGCGTCTTAACCACTTGAGCCACCACAGCTCCTTATTTGCATATACCACACCCTTATTTGCATATGCCACACCCCCTCACACATTTCACAGCTTTCTGTGATAGCTGATGTCGTATTATGGGTCAGAAGTTGAGCAACGGAGCCAACAACCAATAAGAGTTGTGGGATGACCAGGAAGGAGAAAGTCAGTTAAGATTTGACAGTTGGAATGGAGAGTTTGGTGAACAAGTTAGCTTAATAGGAGAGTGGGTCATGGACAGTGTAGAGATCAGTTTATTTATGTCATCTCTTGTTTTAGAACTGAATGTTACTGAATTACAGCTTGGTGCTGTGGGTTAGTTGTATTGGTTTTACTGGAGTGTAACCAGGGGTCATTTCGTAGAAAAAGAGCTAGGGAACTCATTAGCATAACTCATTAGCATATGCCACTCCCCCCTACATCAGGGGCCCGGCGGTGGACCTGCAAGGCCAGCGGGAGTGTGAGGAAGCCCCGCCAAGACCCTCCCTGGCCCCAGGCAGGCAGGGGTGGGGAGAGGCGGGGAGGAAGCAACTTACCCTCCCTCTTCTCCTGCCTCCTCCTGGCTGAATGAGGGCCGGAAGCGGGGCAGCCGGAAGCAGGGGGTGGGGCTTCGTCATGTGCCCCGCCCCCCTGCACCTCACCCGGGAGAACTGTGTTCCCCCGCGTTCCCCCCCGAAATGACCTCTGAGTGTAACCAAGTATTAACACCTGCCTGGAAAAAAACTGTACAGTTTAGAAGCTGAAATCCCATATGTCATTATTGCCTGTTAATACTTCACATAGTTTATGTTATTTCAAACAAACTATGTTCTCACTAAGGTTTTTTGTGTGTGTTTTTTTTACAAAAGATTACCCATTTTGTTTTTGTCAAGTGACTTTGCACCTCAGGTTTTGGACAGGGGCACAGGTAGGCTTTATACCAAGTCAGAAATCAGTTCTGGAACATTATTCCTGCTGAGATTCCCAGCATAATGGGGAAGGCAAGAACATGACAAATCTTGGGGTGGTGAAGTTTTTCAAAAGGAAAATGTCACAACTGAACAGCAATGTTAAGGCTGTTAACCAGTGAGGAGGCTTGGCTCAGAAGTAAGCGAGAAATTATGTCAAGGCTGGTGATTATGTTTGTGTCAGGGTTCTCAGCATCCTTAAACGTGTTATTTCCTTCCCAACACTGAATGTTCACTAACGTTCTAATTGCTAAGTTGTCAATATGTACTAAACCACAGGTGAAATTTTATGGGTTAAAGAGTTGTCTGTTGTGTGTATGTTGGAAAGGGCCTTATTTGAACCTCTCAAGCTGCAAATATGCATAGACTCTGAATACTTCCATATATATATGATGTCTTTGGGGTGGGCCCATAGCTATGGTGGAGCCTCCTGGGGCCTAGCCTCCCCAACTTTCTGCTAAGGTTGTACAACTTTCTAGGCAGCCCAGGTCCCCTGACTCTCTGGGCTGCCCAGAGGACTTGCCACTGCAACCCCTTCTCTGGCCACAGCCCTGCTGGGGAAGCTTCCTTGAACCCTCCGGGTAGAGAATTCAGAGAAAAGGAGAGAAAAGAAGGTGGGAGGTTTTCTGCCTTGCCATACTGTGGTCCCTGCAGCAGGAGCAGCAACAGCCCTGTAGGCCTCATCAGCCTGCCCAGGCGCAGGGTGTTGTTGGTGTCATCGTTAGGAGTGGCTTTGGCTCCTTGGTTCCATTCATGGCTGGGCCTTTGGCTCCCTTTTTCTCCCACGCACCCCCAACACCCAATGACACGCACACCTGCGAGGCCTCTTCCTCCTCTTGCCGCTGTTCTCCTCTCACATTCCCAGTGAGGTGACCTCAGGAAAAGGAGGGGGCACTGAGGGAGCTAGCATGGCCCAAGCTGCCTTGCGGGGTGTGGGGGGAAGAGGAGGAGGCAGCTTGTGGAGGAAGTGGTGGTGGCAGTGGGTGCTGCAGAGGAGGCCTTCCCCTTTTCTCACTGAGCTGAGCCAGAGATGGAGCGAGCGGAAGAGGATGGAGGAGAGTGGAGACTACCTTCCTCCCTCCACAGAGTGAGTGAGTTGGCCAGGGGTAGGGGTCCAGGCTGGGGAAGCCCCCTCTGTGGTAGTGGGGGAGGCCATCAGTGTGCACCTGGGCTAAAAGCAGCAGGGTACTTAATTTAACTAACTTTAATTAAATCAATTAGGATTTAATCCCCCAAGAAATTTAAATGCCCCCCCAACAAAAGAAATCCTGGCAACGGGCCTGCTTTGGGGATGTACATTTTCACATTAGTTGTGTCCATTATGCGTAGAAATTGAACCATTCAAGGATCTCAAGTAAGGTTGCTAGCCTCCATGTGGGGGCTGGAGTTCCCCATGGATTACAACTGATCTACAGACTGCAGAGATCAGTTCCTCTGGGGAAATGGCAACCTCAGAGGGTGGACTCTATGGCATCACAGCCCTACTGAGCTCTCCAGGTTCTGCCCCCAAATCTCTAGGAATTTCCCAATCTACACTTGGCAATCCTAGCCTTCAGAGGAGAAAGTGCTCTGTATGGTGAGCATCAACTCTCCCACCGCCAATAACTTCAGAAGACTTCAGTGGAATGATGAGAAAGTCCAAACCATGACATACAATTTGCAGATCCCTATAAATACAATGGTGCTGTTGAGCCTCTGGAAAGGTCTAGTAATGATTATAGGAAACTCACAACTCTATTTTGGATTCAGGTAAATTCCCTCAGATATTGAAAGTGAATTCAACCTTGACCAAACTAAAGTTGCTGGCAACTCTGTTAAGGAGTTAAGCTCAGCATAAACTGATTTTGGAAAGAAGCTCTGAGCTGTTCGTGGAAAGGGGTAAAGATAACAATGTAGCACTTTACAATAGTGATCAACAAGATACGTGTGCAAATGGAGATTGTGTAGTAGAATGTGTTTGTTTGTGAGGAACAACAACATTGAATTTTTTAAACAGGAGAAATGGGGGCAACTGAGTGGAAGGCCTCATAAATATCAGATTCTTTTCCTTCCAATGCAATCACACTGGTCAGTAAAAAAAAAAGTAACACTTAGAACCAGGAGAAATGTCAGTATTTTGTGTCTTCTCTGCTCTTCATTTCCTTCGCTGCTTTTGTTCTGTATTATTTGACTTACAGATTGAATCAACACAATGTCTATTAACCCCTTTCCTCTTCCTCTCTCCCTACAGTCTTGGAAAGACTAATTGATGGGTTTATAGCTTGGCTGCGGGGTGGGCCTACGGTACATTAGCCAACAGCACAAGGAACATTTATGGGCTGAATTCAAGTTCATGATAAGAGGTGTTGCCAACTTCCCTTCTCAGAATCCCACTAACTGTAGGCATTAAAATCACTAAAAATGGGAGTACAGCAGTGTTGCCTCTAAGCTGAGTTAGTGTGAGGTAGCTCACAGTTTTTTAGCATCCAGCTCACACATTTTTGTCCTCACTCAGGAAGGATGGCTCCAGAGCAAACTAATTTATGCAGTAGCCAAATCGCTCGCTCACAACTTTAATGCAAGTAGCTCACGCAGTAAAAAATTTGCTCACAAGACTCCACAGCTTAGAGGGAACATTGGAGTACAGCATTTGTTTTGTTTTTTGAAACTGTTAGTTAAGTGCTATATTTAATTACATTTGTTAAAAGATTGTGTGTCTCCACTTATAACCAAAATGAAATTGACACATGGTGCAATGAGAAGGACCAAGACACTTCAAATGAAAATTGAGCCTCTAAGCCACTTACTGTGCAATCCTAAACGGAATTACACTTTTCCAGTCTCAGTGACCTCAATGAATTTAGAAGACAGTAACTCTGTTTGAGATTACACTGTGAGTCTTAAAAAGGACCTGTTTGTACATGTGAACTGTGAGTGAACTTTGACTACTTGTGGCAAGCACGAACAGTTCTGCACATGTCCATGACTCTTCACTTCCAGTCACAACCTAGAACATTATGAGATGTTTCCTCAGTTAAGTTTGGGGTGGGCACCCCAACTCTCTGAAAATAAACACTGTTCTTATATCATGATTTAACATAACATTTGTTAGAACAAGAGTTTTATCAGTCCTATATTACAAAAACTTCAGCAAATTAAGATTGACAGTTTCATTTAATGAAGACTGTAAAGCATTTAAAATTACAGAGAAGTGGAAAAAGTATCTGTCCCTTATATATAAAGCCGTAGTCGCCTCCAACGTTCGATGTGCGCCGCACAAACTGTCGTTCAAAATTTTCCCCAACTTCCCCTATCCATTGGCTGCGTCGCCTAAGTCCCACCCCAGAACACGGACACCGCAGCCCTGCCTCTGCGCCCAGTCCCCTCAGAAGACAGACTATTGCCAACAGGCTGCTTTGGGGGAGCAGTTGAAGGGCAGTGACAGCGGTGCTACACCGGCCGCTGCAGGCCCGTTTTCACCACTCCCCCCCAGCTTTGCAGCCCTTCGGGGGAGCAGTTGAAGGGCAGCGGCAGCACTGCACTGGCCGCTGAAGGCCTGTTTTCAACACTCCCCCCCAGCTTCGCAGCCCTTTGGGGAGCAGTTGAAGGGCAGCGACGGCGGCGCTGCACCTGCCACTGCAGACCCATTTTTGCCGCTCCCCCCTCAGCTTTGCAGCCCTTTGGGGAAGCAGTTGAAGGGTGGCAATGGTGGTGCTGCACCGGCTGCCACAGTCTCATTTTCACAGCTCCCCCCCAGCTTCACAGCCCTTCAGGGGAGCAGTTGAGGGGCAGCGGCGGTGACGCTGAGCCACCGCAACAGTCCCATTTGCCACCTTCGCAGCAGTTGAAGGGCGGTCTCAGCAGCGGCGTTTCCCCCCCACACTTAGCGGCCCAATGGGGGGAGCAGTTGAAGGCCGGTGGCAGTGGGGGCAGCGCTAAGCCAACCGACCAAGACCCATTTTCAGTGCTCCCCCCCGGCCGGCTACGCAGGCCTCTGGGGGGGGGGTGAGCCGGTGAACACTCCCGTCGCACCTTTGAGACCATGTTTTTAGGCAGCTGCACACTACACCTCCTCTGTGAGGGAGAATCTGCACATTTCAACCCCCCCAAAAAACACTCCAGTGCCCCCTTTCAGACCACATTTCCTTCAGGTACATGTTCACCCTCCTTTGTGACTGCAGATCTCCACCACCACCACCACCACCAGAGACTCAAAACAGTCCAGTGGGACCTTAAAGACCAGGTTTATTCATGTACATGCTCACCCTCTCTGGGGCTACTCTTTTTTTCCCACTCCCCAGAGCCTTCCAGCAATGTGGGAGATATTGCCTCGCACCGCTTCTCCCGCCCGCCCCCCTTCTCCCGCCTGCACGGCTAGCCAGATGGATGGGATAAGCTCTCCCAGGCCGCCCCCCTGCGCCGCTTCTCCCACCCGCCCGGCTAGCCGGATGGGTGAGAGAGGCTTTCGCCGGACGCCCCCCATGCCTCCCCCTCCCTTCTACTTTCCTTCCTTCCTTCCTTCCTTCCTTCCTTCCTTCCTTCCTTCCTTCCTTCCTTCCTT
>NW_015169172.1:2750489-2808334 GCF_001447785.1 Gekko japonicus
CCTACTTACCTTTCTAGGGCTGTTGTCTTCATCCACAATGGGCTTTGCTCCCTAGTACATATAATAAAACTATACAATAAGGACAAAATGACATATAAATGAATGGATTTGATCGGGCCCTTCATAAGAATTCCATCCCTGTTTTTGTCAAACAAAAACGGAAATAATTGTCTCAATTTACAAAAAAAGCTTTGTAAAATCATGCTTCTATTCAAATATTTAAATTGTCTGTGGTTGTGCTGTATGTCACACACAAGTATGTGGTTGTGCTGAATGCAGGGGTCATTTCCTGCCAGAACGCACCAGAATGGCACTCCAGCAGTAAGGAGCCCAAGGGCGCCCTTCCCCAACGCCTTTCCTGGCCCACCTGCCAAGGCCAGGAAAGGCGGATAAGGTCAGGCAGGGAACCCAGGCATGCTTGCATGCCTGCCCTTTGTCAGGGGGGGGGGCATATGCAAATGAGCTCCTGCACCTCTGTTTCTACGAAATGACCCCTGGCTGTATGCAACACACAATCATGCGCTTAATTTGACTCTCCAGTACTAGTGGATACTGAAACTGTATAGCATTCATATTATTCAGAAAGATAACTGCTTCGCAGGAGATAATTAAAACAATTTTTTTTAATTTGGTTGGTAAATAAATTGGAATTTTACAAAACATTGTGTCGTTAGAGTGTCAGATTAGGATCTGGAAGACTCAGGTTTGAATCCCCACTCTGCATGGACGTTTGTTATCAAGCCCCATTCCTCAATGTGTGCTGTCTGCCCTGACTCCATCTTGGCTAAATTTGCTTTTGCAGCCCTTATAGGAGCCAGCAATGCCTTGCTTTGGAGAAGGTGAGATCAAGGGTAAGGCTATGCTAACAAATTGCCAAAAAACGGGGGGGGGGGGGGGAGGGACTGTTTCACTGAAGGGACATCTGAGAAGAGATAAGAACAGAAGAGATTGGATTCATACCCTGTCCTTCACTTGGAGTTTCAGAGCAGTTTACAAACTTCTTTCCCTTCCCCTCTCCACAACGGACACCTGTGAGGTGGGTGGGGCTGAGAGAGCTCTGAGAGAACTGCTCTTACAAGAATAGCTCTGACAGAACTATGGCTTGCCCAATGTCATCCAGCAGCAGTGCCGGATTTACACATAAGCTAAATAAGCTACAGCTTAGGGCCTCGCAATCTGCTGGGGCCTCGAATAAAAACACAATATAAAAAATGATTTCAAATATTAAAAAGGCGTATATATTTTAAATTTTTCTGAGACCAGCTGATGTAATTTAAAACAGTAGGGGGCCTCTGGGTTTTGTATAGCTTAGGGCCTCAGCAAGTCTAAATCCGGCCCTGTCCAGCAGCTGCAAGAGGAGGAGTGGGGAATCAAACCCAGTTTTCCCAGATTAGAGTCCACACACTTAACCTCTGCACCAAACTGGCTCTGCATGCCTACCCATTGCCATGGGTCACAAGCAGGCACCCATCTTGAGTTATCAAATGTAATCTCAACAGCAAATCCAATCCAATTGCTGTTCCTTCAACCATTGTTATGAACAGGAACACACCTGGCAGGTGGATCTATACATGCACTGTGCTATAACCACCGCCAGATATTTGGCCACCTGTACAGTGACTTGGTTTTCTACATCTTTTAATAACCAAGAAATTTTCTCATCCAGGGAATCAAAGCCAGCTCAAAGTAATGGGAGAATAAAGTTTGATCTTTAATCTGAAAATACAGGACAATCTAAGACTATATTGTCAATAGAGTCTATTTGATCTGAACCATAGGTACATAAGTGATCAGAAAATGTATACCTTGGTATCTTCTTCCCATTAAAACTGCAGATGGCAACACATTCAACCATGCTAAGATAAATGCCCTTCTATACCTTGGTGTTGTCAGCAGAGGAAAATATCTTGGCATTTTAATTGGAGGGGGAATACCACTAGTGAAAGTATTCTGAGCTCTCATGGTCGTGCTTCTGTAGTCTAACTCCTTCATACAGTTTTTTTTCAGATTGCTCAGTTCCTGTTTTCCCAGGGCAATCTTCATTTCATTTGTTGTATTTGGGTGTAACAATTTACTCTCCACCCTATGCCAGTTGGATTATCAACAGCAAATCCAAGACTTCCTGATATCAAAATCTAATTATTACCAAGCAGCCAGGTGGGCTTAATTATTGTTTACTGACCTTGCCTATATGTCTGCTACCAGCCTGCCTCAGACATGGGTGAAGCCTCCACCTTGCCTAGATGCACTTTTGTTATCTTTCTGGCAACGCTCCCTCAGTCAGAGCCAGGAAACCCACCCTGATTCCTGAAATTTACAAGTAATTCTTTAATATTTATGCTGGCTCAAATAACTCACTGCTCTGCCAGCCAGACTGTGCAGTCTAATCCCCACTGCTGGTGCAGAGGCTGCCAACTCCACTTTCCCCCCCTTTGGGACTCAGAGTCTTTTCCTTGCCACAAAGAAGCATCCCTCCACAGCTTTACCTTCTGGTTATTCCTCAGGACCTTTGGAAGCTGTGCCTAAAGTTCCTTACTCTCAGTCACTGGATCATCAAAACAAACAACGTACTCTACCCAGCTGAGCAAACTGAAGATAAGTAAACCGACTCCTTCTCTGTTCAGTTCTTTTCTCTTGAAAACTCTTTCCCCTACTTTAAACCCCCTACTTTCCCTTACTTTAAATGCCTCCCCCAACACTGAGCTTAGATAGTAACAAGCTCAGTAGGTGATCTTGGAACAATCAGTCTCAGCCTAGCTTACAGGGTGGTTGTTTTAAGGATAAAATGGAAGAGGAGAGAATAATGTTGTAAGCCACTTTGGGTCACCAATAGGGAGAAAAGCACAGTATAAATATCTCAATAAATATTTTATAGCCCTGGTGGGACCATTGCTTTTCTGTCAAATACCTGGCCTCAGGAGGATTTCCTATATGCTTCTTGGTACATTAGGGTTGCCAGCTCTGGGTTGGGAAATATCTGAAGATTTGGGGCTGGAGCCTGGGGAGGGTGGGATTTGGGGGGTGGAGGGACCTCAGCAGGGGAACTGATCTTACTTGTCTGGAGATCAATTGTAATAGAGATCTCTAGGTAGAACCTTGAGGTTGACAACCCTATGTACATCCAGATGTCATTCTGACATCTAAATATATGAACTGTATTAGAGAAGGACTGTAGAAATAATTATACCTAAATTTGCCCTCTGATAACTCTGGAATTCCTTCCTTTAGCAGAAAAATAATCCTTTACACACACTCCTGTAATAATGAATCTGTATCAAAAATTGTTTTTGTCTCTACAACTTAGAATCATGCCAAATTATAATAGCTTTATTAGAACAGATGCTGCATAATAGCTTCCAAACCATTCAGGATCTCCAGTACAAGATCTGTTAGTAGATGCTCCTCTAGCTCAAACTGGGAAAACCAATTTAATTCAAGAATTAAATGTTTTTCCAAATATTATTCTGCCCCAAAGCAGAATGGCAGCTTGAAAACACAGTGGGCATTTAATTCTATGATATATGACACAGCAGTGGTTTGTGCCTTATTCAGCATATTCAGAAACATAAGAAACCTCTCAGTTAATAAATTTTGGCCATATGTGTGACGGCACACATATAAGCATTTCTAGACATAGTTTAACATTTGTGTGTACATGCTCACATTTTGTCCCCCTCTCCCTTCCCATAGGAATAGAGATAGTAGGAAAAAGGGGGAAAGTTCATGCACCAATTATCACTAACAGTGAAGAATAACAAAAAATATAACTTGCTTTGCATTGATTATATGTTTAAATGTAATGCTTGCTAAAAAGCATACAGTTCTATCTCAGTTTGCCTTACAGTAAATCAGTGTGTGAAAAACGCGAAAACTGAGAAACATTTAAAGCCTATCTTAAGGAAGGCTTAATAATATGATGCTGAGATCCCAGCTGGAGTATGCAATATTCCCCTTATTTGGGTATGTCCATGAGAAGAATGGGGTTCATTAGCAGACTATCTAAAACCAGGGGTCTATTAGGCATGAGAGACTGCCACTAGAGTAAAGTATCACACATGCAGAAGTGTTTTCTTCTCATATGGTGTGTGGGCTGAGTCACTGTTGGATCTCAGGCAATCCATTTACCTACAATTCTGATGAGTGCAAGTAAGTCATCAATACCCTTAAATATGTTTTTGAATCCACTATATTCAACCAGAATCTGTCTCTGTAGAAATTTTTTAAATGGGGGCAGGTGAGGCTGAAGTTAAATCAATTTCTTAATATAAGGAATTTAATCATATTTCTCTCCTTTTAAAAGTACGGCTATTTTGACCACTAGCTGGTTAGGAAATGTTAGTTACTTTTAGTTGTTGCTCCCTATATGAGAAGATAGCACATAACCTATTAGCAATAGATTATGTTCTCATTATTCTGTTAACTCCCATGAAAGGGAGACAAATCACGAATACGCTCACACAAAGATGAAACTCAAACTCAGATAACATTTCCAAAGTCCAAAAAGACCAAGACAGAATTTAGCGGTTCTCAAACCATAGGGGGTAATTATCCTGTTAATTAGAATTGATCTATTCAAAAGCATTAATAGGTTTATCAAAAATATTATTTGGGTTTTTTAAAATTATGCAAATTGTACTGATGAAAAGGTTCACCACAACAGAGAAAAACAACATGGTTCTTTTTTCTTGTTAATTCATCTGAATGATAGGGAAATCTTTACCGACTTCTCTTCAGATATACTGTATTGCATTTGTGTTTGCATGCTGCATATTGAACAGAAACACTCAAAACTATTGAACAAAGTTAAGCAATTAAGTAAATGGGTATTTTTGTTCTTTTGAAATCATACATTAAAATACAAGATAATATAATCATAAGCAGTTTTTAAAAGAAAAATAGCAAATATATGAACATGGGAATTCACATTGAAAATGAGAACCCATCATGGCTCAGATGTGCCACAAGACTGAAAGACAAAATTAAAATGAGGCAAAAAAAAATCCTTGGTTTTGAGCTCAGCATAACAGTAAAACACACTTGTGACCCCTAAACAATCACAAGAGAAAGGAAAATGCCCCCCCTTATCCTCCACAAAAATTCCTCTAGCCTTTAAACTGAAGCAAAACAAATGGCTGTGGCTTGATTTCCATTGAGTAGGGAGAGAAACTGGTTATGGTAAATAGCCCAACGTTACTAATTTAGAAGAGTGGTAACAAAATGTATATTAGTTATTCTTACACCCAGGGTTATTTCTGGGCAGGAACACACAGGAATGGAGTTCCGGCTGGCTTCCGAGTTGGCCATGCCCACGGCTACAGCCAAAACCTCTGTGCATCTGTGGCTACAGAGGGAAGGCCTGGAGAGTGACTCTGAGGTGGACGGGCCAGGGGGCCCCTGGAAGGATCGGGGAGGCATTTAAATGCCACCCCTCCCCTCCAAGGGCCAGCTTGCCCAGGGTCCCCACAGCCACGGGGTGTCCGGGCAAGCCAAGGGGAGGCAGTTTAAACTGCCTCCCCTCCCCTCCAAGGGCTGGCTTGCCCAGGCTCCCCACAGCTGTGGGGTGTCCAGGCAAGCCAAGGGAAGGTGGTTTCCCTTCCCTTCAAGGAGGGGGCTTGCCTGGGATCCCCACAGCCACGGGGGCCCAAATGAGCCAAGGAAAGGCATGGGAGTGTGGCCTAATATGCTAATGAGTTCCTGCTGTTTGGTGTGGCCTGCTATGCTAATGAATTCCTGCTTGCCTTTTTCTACAAAAAAAGCCCTGCTTACACCCATCTGCAACACCAGCTTCTTGAAGCAGAAGATTTGCACCACGGCAAGGGGATATCATAACCTTGGGATAACAAGTGCAAAAATTGTGGAAGTGAAGGGTGCAACAATTACTTTTTGGAAAGACAAAAGGAAAGGCATCGTTTAGATACCCTCTTGCAGAATCTCACAACCACTTACTAATAGAATTTCCAAAGTGGTAGCTGCCACATTTGCTGTTGCAGACAGCAAGACAGTTAGCCTTGTGGCACCAAAGGCTAACACCTTATGCTTCCATAAATCTGTTAAAGGTGCCACAACACTCTTCCCTTTTACAAAATAAAAATAGAAAATAAATGCCAAAGCCAGCCAAAATTTAGCAATCCCATCCTCCTCCCTGTTAGCTTAACCTTAAAAGACCTAAAGTCAATGATGTCCACAGGATTATCTCTTTCTGCATAAACAAGTGATTCCAAGTATAGCAGGCAGCCCAAACATTGCAAACCAATCAGTTCAGATCAGATCCAGCAGTTTATCAAAGGATTATCTGAAATAATTGGGATTTTTTAAAAACCTTTAAAACCAGTGAGAAAGATAACAGATATTTCAAGATGCACAAATTTTGCAGAAAACAATAGATATAAACAAAAAAACCCCACCCCACAAATAAATATTTGGTCAGAATAAATAAGTGTGTATATGTTCTGTTAAAGAAGAAGGAGCAAAACATTTAATGCAGATACATTATTTGTAAGGAGGATGGAAGAAATGAAGCTCCAGACTATACAACTGAGGATGTGGTCACACGGCAAGCTTATCCTGATTCCTTCCCGCAATAGATTTGATTGGGAATATTTTTTTCCGCATTGGGATGTCCACACATCCCTCCCCCAACCGCTTGCATCGCGCAATGAGGCTCCGAGCACCATCCAGATAGCTGTGCTGTCCAAGTAGCGATGGTGGAGAGCAGGGCGCTTTGTGCAGGCTCAGAAACACTCTCACCCTAGGCTCGCAGCTGAAAGCAAGCCTAGAGGGAGCAGCACTGCAGCCCAGGACCTTCTCCCCCTGCCTCTGCTGTCCCCCCCTCCACTTCTGGTCCAGCAATCATGGCTGGGTCTGGGGGAAGTGTGTGGCTGAGTTTCATGGGCAACCAGAGGCCACCTGAACATGGGCGCCTTTGGGGAGGGGGGGGAAGAGTCAGATCGGGACCTTCAGGCGAGACTCTTCTCCCTGCTGCCGAGTCCTCCAGTGTGGCTTCCCATCTCCCTGGCTGCCGGGATGACGTATCACTTCCCGGGCTGTCCTCCCTCCCTCTCCCAGGTCCCTTGGCACTTTTGTGGCCTCTGGGGAGCTCCAGCTTTGGGACTTGGCCGCCCCCTAGAGAAGAGCGAAGTTTTCTATCTTTTATCTTGTGCACATATTTGCCTGGGGAAACTCAGCCGGGAACCAAACCTCTCCTCGCCACCCTCCCCCAATCCCACCTTGCAGGGTCCCCTGGTGCTTGGAAAGCTCTGGATTCTGTGTCTGTTGTGTATATTTGGCTGTTAGGTGGCTGCATCACTACGTTGCCCCCCTCCTCATCACCCCCACCCTGTTGGACATCCCTCGGGGAACCCGGAGTCCAGCCCATAACGTCATGCTGCAGGCGAGTAAGTGGCGGAGCGGAGAGCTGGCCAGCTCGGGGGGCAGCCAGGGCCGGCGGAGGAACTTGGGCTGCAGGCATTATTTACACACAGTCCTGCGCAGCCCAGCCAGGGGCAGGTTTCAATCACAAGCCGCAGAGAGAGCAGGAGAGGGACTCTCCTCCCCACCCGCAGTCCCCTTTAACGGGGCAGCAGCAGTTCCCCCTTGCCTGAACAGCGAACAAAATTACCAGGCCACCAAGTGCTTGAATGTTTATACATTGAATTGCTCATGCGCATAAGGGAGGAGGCTTGGGGGAAAAAACTTCATAGAGCAAAGGACAGTCAGATGACTTAATCACAATAATTGCATGAGAGATGGCTGTCCAGATTGGCGAAATCGCGGATTCAAAGCACAAATACCCGGAAAGTACTTGATTTTCCCGGTGCAGGAAATCGCGGGAGAGAACTGGGAGCATTGCAGGAGTGAGCCTGCTTCGGCGTGGGAAGCAAATCAGCCCATCTGGTCAGCGACTTTAAAAGCAGGAGGAAACAACAGTGAAACCCGATCAAAATGACTGTGTGACCACAGCCTGAGTTTAAGGAAGGGAAATCCCATCTGCCCTCTACTCCTCCTTTCTTCTTCCTCCCCTCAGGGTTGGCCCATCATAGACAATTTTAGGCAGCAGCCTAGAGTGGTGCCTTAAGAGGGGGCAACCCTGGCCTGCCACCCTGCCCCTTCCTCACCTAAACAGGGACCCAGGGTGCCTGCGTTCTGCCCACCACCCCGGGCTCTACCTGCACATCTGGATTTTTGTGTTTGGACGGTGGGGAGGGAGGGAGGGCAATGATGGGGGACCAAAAAGTGAATGTCCCGCAGCCGCCAGGTTCAGAAAGGGAAGAAAAAACATCCGCCCACACTTCGAACCCGCCGGTAAGTCTTGCAGGGAACCATCTTCCCTTCCTTTCTCCTCCCACCCCCCTCATCCCATAAAATCATCTCACGGGTAAAGCCTGCCAGTTGTGGCGCCCTGTTTGTGCCACGTGGCCTTGCTGGAGCCGTTGGGCAGCAACTGCCAGTTCAAGAGGGGCAGGGTCTTGGAACGCGTGCTTTTCGCTTTCAACACCCTCACGCTGCGGGTTTCCTTCAGTGGGCAACGTAACACAAAACGAGAGCCCAATGGCCTCTTCAAGAATGACTACAGTTACCCCATCATAAACTGTTGGTGGCTCACAAAATCTTGTGCTGGAATGAATTTTGCCTGTCCACAAAGTGCCCATTGGCCTTCTGCTTTATTAAACATGGATCTGTGTATGATTCACTCTCCACATGTGTGTCTGGGTAGGGCATTTCGGTGTACTCCCAAAAACAGCCTGGGAAGAAGCCACAGTCTGAAAATGAGTTAATGGCAAAACTACTTTGTCAGCTATGTATTTTAGTTATTATTATATGTTAGTGAATAGCTGGGAGGGATGTGCAGGTGACCAGCATGGTGGTGTTTAAAAATTGGTGGGGGCACTGTGGGAGGCACCAGAAGGCAGCCTCGCCTAGTGTGCAAAAAAAAAACCCTGGAGCCGGCCCTGCCTCCCCTCCCCTCTCCCTATTGGTTCTTTTCTTTCCCTCCCCTCCCCCCCACTCTCCATTTCTCCTCCTTCTAACCCCCCACTCACCTTTTCCTCTTTCTCCCTCTCAACCCTCCTAATGGCCACATGCCCCATCAACCAGGGGTGCTAGGAGATGGAGAGTTGAAACAGAAAGAGCATCTTCAATACTTTCTGCTTCAAAGACTTTCTCCCCTGTATTACCTATCAGTAGGCAGGCAGCAGTCACAGTGGCAAGAAGCTCCACCCCTTTGATACCTAGCTGAAGGGGGGGGTAGATGGTTCCATGTGTTGCCATCACCTCATCCCTGCTCCTGTGGATTTTGTCTTCATGCTCCTCATTCCCCCCAAGCCTCCAGACATTCTTGCCCCATGCTCCTCCTGCTGCTGCTTTTGTGCTACCAGTTTTCTTACAATTTCTGTCACAATGCCAAATTATCTCATGATTTCCTGGTTGGGATTGTTTCATTGGAGTTGACTCTACCAGTTTTTGATTTAATTTTTTTCCCGCAGTGAGTCTCAGATTCTTCTGTGAACCTAGGGGCTCTCCTGGGTTTCCAGAAAAATCCCACCTCTCTGGACTTTTAAACCTGCATTCTGGGACTATGTTCAGAATTAAATAGTGTCCCTTAGTCAGAGAAACCCACAGTGTTCCCTACAGCAGCATGACATTTATCAATCAATATAGTCAGAATTATGAAGTACATGACATGTCCACATGGTCACTTTCCAGGTACTACCAAAATCAATCCTGACTGATAAATGAAATTGTTCTAAAAAGGAAGACAGGACACTCAGGAACATAAGTATATGCTGAACTCAGATACTGACCAGCTCATGCCAGGGAGTGTCACCTCCCAGTTACTTTATGATGACTGCATCCTGGGGTCAGGGGGATGATGTGTAAGAGCAGAATGCACAACAGGTACTTGGATCAAGCAACCGATTAGTTACTGCAGAGTTCAGAAGGCCAATGTGAAGCCTTCTAACTTTTTTCCAGATCCTTCAGCCTTGACCTGGATAGCCCAGGCTAGTCCAATCCCATCAGATCTCAAAAGCTAAGCAAGGTTGGCCTTGGCTAGTACTTAGAAGGGTGACCTCCAAGGAATACCGGGGTCGTGATGCAGAGGCAGGCAATGGCAAATCACCTCTGGAACAGGTGTCTAGCTCATCACCTAGTGGTGCATAACGCTAAAGAGCTAGAAGTTCTGCCTGCCAGACAATCTTGGGATCTCCTGGCTATTGATTATTATTAATTATTATTAATTCCAGATCCTTCAAGGTAGCCCAACTATGCAATGAAGCTGTAATTAATATTCCAGAAAGCACTTTTTCTCTGGACTCCTACTACAAAGTTTTAATTGCTTGGAAAATGTAAAAAAAACCCTAGGCTATTAGCTGGTTAGAAATTAGACAACAACTTTTCTTATTAATCAGGTAACAGGGTCTTTGGAAAGGAGAACTGTGCAGTAACATTTCAGAACTTTCAAGTTCAGGTTTCAGAATATAAAAACTGTTGGAGAAAAAAACGAGACCAATGAATCATGCAAATCAGCTCATCATCTCTCCAATGCAGCAGTTCACTCTGAACAAATTGAGAAACAGTTATTGGAGATGATCAGAAATACATGCTTGACTTACCGTCTGGCTCTTCTGCCACGAATTCAGTTAGTACTAAAGACCTGAACAATGCCCTTTCACAAATATTGTAAATGCTCTAATCTGAACAAAATTATTTCTAACATCCATGTGTGATAGGAAAACTTCATATCTCACAGCTGTTTGTGCTGTCTAGTTTCAGATTCCCAGAATGCAGGAAGCAGAGAGGCACTGAGGAGAGAGATTCAAAAGACAAGAGTCTGACATGGATGCTGTCCAACCAGAATACTTAGTTTCTTTTCCTGCAAAGGAGAATTGTCCAAAATGGTATTTCTGTACAGGGCTTTTCAGGTTTCTGGCAACAGTTACATTATCTCATTGTATTCAGGAGAGGTTTCAGTTTTTATATAAGCATGAATCTTGTTTTCATGAGCTATTTCGCTTTCAGTTTTTGAAAGCAGTGTACTTATGGGGAGACCTCATACAGACAAGTCCACCACTCAGTGTGAAGCACTGGAGAGTATATTTTTAAACAAAACTGGAGTGCACGGATGAGGGAGCTGGGCTGGGGAAAATGCTGAAAGAAACTGAGGCCCAATACAGACATCTCTCTGAGGATGCCTCAGCATTTTGACGCACTGAGTTCCCACCAGGAAGTCTTCATTCAAGAGGTGCTAGAACTAGAACTAGAGGTGCCAGAACTGGGATAATTGTGTGTGTGCAGAAACCAAAAGCAAGTGAACCAATAGGCTGCAGGACTGTGAAGACAGCTAGCAGGCATAGAGAACAAAGGTTGAACAGGCAGACTGGCAGCTAAAATACAGAGCAGGGGTCCAGCCAGGCAAGGCCAGAATCTGTCTGTTACAGATGCCTGATGCAGAAATAACTGCAGTGGTCTGCAAGCAGATGGGGCAGAGGGTGGATTATTGTTCTGCTTTCCTCTATTATGCAGCCTCTAGCCACTAACCACAAGAGGCTCTCCAATGCACATATCAAGAGGGTCTGGATATCATTCTGGCTGATCCTTACTATGAAGTAAACACTCGCATGAAGATAGTTTGAGAGGGCAACCATACTGGTCTGCAGTAGAACAGCTAGATTTGAGTCACTTGAATCTAGTTACTCTCATTCTGTAACTCTTTTCCATCATGTTCGGTTAGCTGAACTAAGACTGTTGTATTATTCTCAGTTATTACCAGGGGTCGTTTTGTAGAAAAACAGCTAGGGGAACTCATTAGCATAACTCATTAGCATATGCCACACACCCTGACATCACCGGAAGGGTGTCATAAGGCCACACCCCCTGACATCACCGGAAGTGTGTCATAAGGCCACACACCCCGCCCCCAACGGTCCCGGCTGCCGCCAGCCTTGCAGCTCCACTGCCGAGTCCCATGAGGGGCCCGCCGGTGGACCTGCAAGGACAGCAGGAGTGCAAGGAAGCCCTGCGAAGGCCCTCCCTGGCCCCAGGCAGGCAGGGGTGGGGAGAGGCAGGGAGGAAGCAACTTACCCTCCCTCTTCTCCTGCTTCCTCCTGGCTAAATGAGGGCCGGAAGCGGGGCGGTCGGAAGCAGGGGGCGGGGCTTCAACTGTTACCATGTGCGTTTGCAATTGCATTTTGTCTGTACTGTGCTTATGCTGTGTTGGTCAAATGTCTGTATATCTGTGCCTTTGGGACTCAGGGTTCACTGCTGTGTGTGTTTGCTGCTAGGTGTTTGAATGGCTGGCCTTGCACCTCATGCTGCCTATGAATGGGCATGGCTTGAGATGCCTGCCACAAGACACATGCCTCCCTGGGACTTCCCAGAGTGCCTCTGGACAAAGGAGATCAGCGCCATTATGCACAAGGAAAGACTTGGAGAAACAACAGGCTTTGCCACCATTGCTGAACTGTGGGAAAGCACGCAATCCTCCCTGGTATCTGGTTTTGGAATCACAAAGACAACTTCCTTAATTGCATCTGGACCAGGCGCATCCTCTGCAAATCAAAGGTTGTCAATGGAAACGACAGTTTCACACCTGACCACATGGCCCCCTTTTGAAGTTAGGGCAGCATATCTGCATATTGCCCCCTTCCCCTTATTAGGATGTCACCACTCTTTGACCTATAGCCTTAGCAAAGAGGACGGAACCCAGGGTTTATGGCTGTAAAAGCCAAACCGAAAACGTAGCTTTTAAAAAGAGGAACACAGCCTTTGTTCCTCAGGTATTCGAGAGCTCTAGTTAACCCACCCCTCCCCTACCTTGCAACTGGTACCCATCCCCTCCCCACCCTGCAACTTAGGTGCTGCAGGTGATTCTGACTGTGTTCCCTGGAATCCGGACCCGGGAACCCACACGTGGCTTGGCTGGTTCCGTCCGTGTGTTTTTGGAGTTCACCCGCCAGCCCTTAAGCTGTCCCCTTTTTGCTACGAGGAGATTTCTCCCAGCTTGGACCTCAGATAAGTATAGCGATATCCCATTGTGTTATCCCCCTTGTCTGTTGCTTTTGTTATTTTCTTTGCTGATTGTTTTCTATGAACTTCTGTAACTAAGGATCTTGAGAGAATCTGTGTATGCTTCTGTTTTTCGTATGCTTGAGAACTGTTTAGTAAAAGGCAACATTTATTCATAAACCTAGCGTGTTGTCTCAATTCCTGGGAATTAGCAGCGTTCTGTTGGGCCAATCTGACCTCTGTATACACGGGAAATAACTCATGCAACGCCCACTGCTGTACATAAAGTGGACTGGGCTCCCCGGAACCATCCTTAGAGGAGGGTTCGGTAACACATCATGTGCCCCGCCCCCCCGTACCTCACCTGGGGGAACTGCGATCCCCCGCGATCCCCCCTGAAATGACCTCTGGTTATTACCCTTTAGTAGAAGCATTGCTGTTCCCCCTTATTGTTTGACATTGTTGGAGAGTGACATTTGGTGACTGGCTTTTGTGGAAGTTTGATAGGTCCATGTACTAGCATAGTGGTATTCTTATGGTACAATGATGGAAAAACTATGAAAATACACAATTCCTTCAACATTAACAAAAGGGGAAACCTGCAAAGACTCATGGGGAGGGAATCTCATTCCCCCCACTGGTCCCTGATTCCCCATCAGGGTTCTGATGTACTTTCCTGGCCATGCCCTCTTCCCCCTTTGTCCATCTCCACTCCCTTCCTCCATGGCACTTCACACCCCCACTCTGCTTCTTGTCACGGTCATGCTCTGTCTCCCTCCACACCATTCAGGCTGGAGCTCAACTCCCCTCCACCCCCACTTCTTCTGTCTCCTCTAGGTAAACTTTTGCTATAGCAACCCAATAGGCTGCTTGAACTCCATTTTCTCCCCCCAGTGTCTGTACAGGCACAGGCACTGCTTTTAATGCCTGGCTTATTATTGTTTAATCCCTGTTTTATAACATTACAGAATTTCCTGCAAACCTGGTAGTTCCCCTGAGTTTGCAGAATATTACATTGTAGCAGGGGCTGGTCCTGTTTTGCTTTTTTTAAAAAAATAATAATTACATGGCTATTAGATAGAAGGATATTCATTATTAATCTAAAAAGTATAGCAGCAGTTTGATATACAATTACTTTCTCCTGTTTTGTGTAGGCAAACTACAGGGGAAATACTGGAATGAAAATACACTACTTGTAAAACACAAGTCATCTGATTTAAAAATTGCAGTCCCCCAATTAGAGATCTTAGAAGCATTCTACTAAATTCAGTGAAATTACTCCAGAACAATGTGTCGTCCATAGTTAAGAAGAAGAAGAGAAGAGATTGGCTTTATACCCCGCCTTTCACTCGAAGTCTCAGAGTGGTTTACAATCTCCTTTCCATTCCCCTCCCCACAACAGACACCCTGTGAGGTAGGTGGGGCAGAGAGAGCATTTTTGAGAACTGCTCTTGAAAGAACAGCTCTGAAAGAACTCATGACTGACCCAAGGTCACGCCAGCAGCTGCATGTGGAATAGTGGGGAATCAAACCCGGTTCTCCCAGATTAGAGTCCATGTTTGTAACCACTAAACCAAACTGGCTCTACAAATGTAGATGCTGTAGTAGATGCTAACAAATGTAACATTCAGAGGGTCAAAACAAAGACACAAACACAAAACCACACAAAGGTTTTGGAAAGAAAATGTATTTTGGTTTGGTGGTGAAACACCTGCCTTATATCTATGCATAATTTTCTCACAGTGTGTAAGAAAAGGATAGCATGGAAGTGCTTGATATTGTTCAAAAGCATGTTTATACAAACAACTGCCTCATTTTATAATGATCTCTCTTGTGAGAAAACAATTCGGTACATAAAATGTGTCAATAGCACAGCACTCATCCTGTCTTTAAGAACCTCACCAAAACCCCCCTAATTTTTCTGTCTTCAGTGTTATAAATATAGCTATGTCTTCTAAAACTGCTCTATTTTACAACCCACAGGGATCTTAGAGCTGACTAAAGCCTTACCCAATTTTCCAGATGCCTATAAATGTTGAACAAGCACCTTAAAATGTTGCTACTATTTCCATTTTTAAAAATTGTTTATTGGCTGATAGCATTGTTTTTATATTTTGTAATCTGCCTTGAGTCTCACCAAGAAAGGCAAGCTATAAATGTAATAGATAAATAAATCAGTATTTCATTTATGCCCTGCTTTTCTCCCCAATTGGGACTCAAAGCAGCTTACAATATTGTTCTCTTCGGGTTGCCAACTCTGGGTTGGGAAATCCCTGGAGATATGGGGGTGGAGCATGGGAAATGGAGAGAGTTCAGCAGAGGTGTGATGCCATACAGCTTACAGTCCAAAGCTACTATTTTTCTCCAGGGGAACTGATGACTGTAGTCTGAGCTCAGTTGTAATTCCAGGAGAACTCCCGGCTGCACCAAGATGCTGGCAGCCCCCCTCCTCTACATAATCCTCACAATGACTACCCTGTGAGGTTGGTTAGGATGACAGAGTGAGAGAGAGTGACTGGACCAATGTCTCCCACTGAGCTTTCATAGTAGAGTGGGTATTCAAAGCTGGGTCTCACAGTGCAACATTCCTAGTCTAGCATTCTAACCATTTATACCACCTGGGCAGTGAACAAGCCCATTAGGGTGTGCTTTTGTCTTCATCCCAAACTACTAAAGGGTTGGGGAGAGGACAATTTCTATCAGGTCAATGAGTAGGGGAAAAGATTAACTACCTCAATTTAGCACTACAACCCAATAAAATATTTTTTAACATTAAAAAATTGGGAGACCTGAGCATAGGTCTCTCACTTAACATGGAGTGTGACCCTCAGTTACAATATCTGAGATGGGGGGGGGGGGGTTTGAAGCACCACTGTCTTTAAACATAACCTAATACATTCATGTCCACAAGAAACAACAATGCTCATGAACATGTTACGGTTGCCACCACATCTCCCACCAGCAACCTGTTCTTCCCACCACTGACTGGAGCAGAGGTGGGAAATAAATAAACAAAACAATTGCTGTTGGGCTGATGGAAAACCTGGAAGTGACGTTATGCCCATCTAGGAATCTCTAGGAAGCCATAGAATTTCTGGTGATTCCTATGCATCCTCTCCATGTCCCTGCCTCCTATTCTATCAAATACTCGAAAATATAGCATAAATAATATTTTAGAATTTGAGCAACAGTCCTTGAAATCAAGCCACATTCAATAATAGAAAGGCATTAAACCAGGCAAGTGCATGGAAATTCTGCTTTCAAACTTGGATTGAGTTACATCCATCAAGATCAGGCAATATTCTTATGATAACACTATGATACAACACATGAAAAGCACTTATGTCAATAAAAACAGACTGTTGAGTTGCTTTCCCATTCTAAAGCAACTTTGTGTTAGCTTTGGGTAGGCAATTTTTAAACTTTATTCTCACATATAAGCACATATATTAAAGCTTGCCAGTAAACAAAAATGGAATTTTAACTGTAGGTCTCAGCAATTTAGTTCCCTAAAGTGAATTTAATTGAATATTTATTCATGTTGTGCATCTGTCTCTACATATTCATTTTTTGTATATATTTCATATTTGCTTTGGTTTATAAGTAAAATTACTTTTTCAGAAATGTTATTAATATTTTATCTTCTGCATCATCTAATTGAGCAGAGATCTTCTGGTAACTTTCCCAGTTTCACATTTTTTCTAGTTGCACTGTTTATATCTTATTAGAATAAACTAGCTAGATGTGCTAGTTGTCAACAAGCACTGTAAAATATTATGTTACTTTCCAATATTATTTGCTATTGTCAGGGATCATTTCCTGCGAGAGCGCACAGGATCGGAGCTCCGGCAGTAAGGAGCCCAGGGGGTGGGCACATGCAACAAGCCCCGCCCCCTGCTCCCAGCAGCCCTCAGTTGGGCCACAAAGAGCAAGAAGCATCCAGGTAAGTTGCAGAGCCCCCCCCCAGGCCCGCCTTCAGGTACAAGTTCTCCCTCCTCTGTGAGGGAAGATCTGTGCATCCCCCCCCCCCGGGCCATAGCTAACAATACAAAACAGTCCAGTGGAGCCTGAGTGGTGGGTGTTGCCTTCTGACACACTTCTGGTGATGTCAGGGAGTGTGGCATATGCAATGAGCCCGCTTTGCGGAGAGGGCGGGGTATAAATCTGATAATAAATAAATAAGTTATGCTAATGAGCTCCTGCACCTCTTTTTCTACAAAATGACCCCTGGCTATTGTGAATGACATTTTAAGTATGCATCCCTAGCTGTAGACCCCATGGAGTTTATGAAAGGCATATGCATATGAGCCCGCTTTGCAGGGAGGGCAGGGTATAAATCTGATAATAAATATATAAATAAATAAGTTATGCTAATGAGCTCCTGCACCTCTTTTTCTACAAAATGACCCCTGGCTATTGTGAATGACATTTTAAGTATGCATCACTAGATGTAGACCCCATAGAGTTTATGAAAGGCCAAATTTTAATTCAGTCATAGGAATTAGCCAGTACTGCCATTCATTTATGAAGCGCAATTAAATCTTTACCAGGAAATCAGTTTACAATGCAGAAAACTTGAATGAACAAAAATGTGCACTCATTCTAAAACTTTGGGGACATGCAACACTGGTTTCTACATTATGCATCACTTACAGCAAGTTTGATTTTGAAAATATTTTTTTCAAGGAGAACACTTGTCTTTAAGGCCCCATAAATTTTGCTCAATCCATTAAATATGTCTTCAGCACTAATGAGCATCAGAACTTTGACATTATAGAAAAGGCTTGATTTGATAAAGAAGTTTTGACTATCATCCAGCAAAGAATCCCTTGTACTCAGCATGGAAGTCTGACCCATTTATCTAGATGCCTGAATATCAACATTTAATCGCAGAACTGGATTTTATGAGGTCAGCACAAGCTATTAATGTTGCTTATTTCATCTGGTTTTTGCAAAGCCTCAGTTTCCCAGGCACAAACCTAGTATCATCACTGTATCGTAAGCACATTACCACCATATTGATCTTGATCTTCCACAAGAGGACACTGGATTTAATGACAAAGCTTTTGCAGAAGTTTTCGTTGGAAAATTGGTACATTGAGTGAATGGGTCATATTC
This sequence comes from Gekko japonicus, assembly GCF_001447785.1. Classification (NCBI taxonomy): domain Eukaryota; kingdom Metazoa; phylum Chordata; class Lepidosauria; order Squamata; family Gekkonidae; genus Gekko; species Gekko japonicus. Next base: position 2,768,610 of record NW_015169172.1, read on the forward strand.
ACCTAATCATATCATTCACCTATTTTTTTAAAAAAACATGGTATGTAAAAAGATGTTATGGATGGGGTAGAGTTGCTCTCAAGCTTTCTTCTTCTCCTCATATCATTAATTATTGTCACAACAACCCTGTGAGGTAGGTAAAGCTAAGATCACCCATTAAGTTCACCCATGGCAGAGTGGGGATTCAAATCTGAGTCTCCTGGTATACTTTGCACACCATATTTTTTCTTTTGCTCTTATCTGTTAACCTTTAAATCTTATATAAGATAAATGGGTACCTGCCCTAGGCGGCAGGGGGCACCCACCTCCTGGTTCCGGGCCAGGAGTGTTGGCAGCGGCGACGGAGACGGTAGCGACAACAACAATGGTGGTGGCAGTGGAGTTCCTGACCGGACCTGACGAAGGTGGAGCCACGGTGGTGTGAGCGCAGGACGGTACAGTACAGCAGGAGCCGGAAGGACGCAAGCCGGAAGCTGCAGCTGGAGGGCAGTCGCACACAAAGGAAAAACATCGAGCCGCCTGAGGTAGTGCCGGTCAGCCGAGGACGCCAGCATACCCCGCCGGAAAGAAGAGAGAACGCGCCGCCAACAAGGGTGTCAGTAGGGAAGTCCCCCCCCCCCCTAAAAAATCTGTGGCCCTAGGTAGGTTAACTACTGCGACTATACCAGTAGCAGCACATTGTAAACCGCTCTGAGACCCATTAGGGGTCATGCAATGTAAATAAATTAATAAATAAATATCAATTTTAATACAGGAGAAAAAATGCCTATGAATGCAAAATTACTTCTCATTCAGTAGTAAAAACAGCACATTTGATTAGTTAGCATCTGTTATTTGGAAGTTCCTGCTTTAGAGAGATCTAATTTCCCCATGATAAACTGATATTCTTTTCTGAAGACACAAAGGTACATAGCAAATCAAAGCACAGATAATCCCAGCTAGAAAATGCCACTGAAATGACAGTCAACAAGCAACCTGAGAAAGCAGAGTACAAAGTGGTCAGCTCAGCTGTATATGTTGGAATTTTCATCATAGCCCTTCAAATGCAATCTTTTCCTAATCTTGCCTTGAATTGGTAAAAGTTTTTTGATCAACCTGTACCTTGTCCCCAAATACTATATACTATAGTACTATATTAAAAAGCATTGAGACTGATCTCAATGGTCCAGTAATTCAGGTTACATTTAATACTGGTTAAAGAAAAATTTACATCTAATATTGGTTGTCAAGATTTAAACAGATGAACAGCACTTTAATAGTATTTATTTGGAAATTTAGGAAATGATTGTTATAACAGCACTCTGAGACACTTGAATGAAAAAGCACTGAAGATCTCTTCATAACAAGCAGCATCGCATTCTACTCATCACTGAACATTCTTCACCTACTTTTCAATATGATTCTCTTCCTTTCTTTTTAAAACTGAAGTTCTGTCACTACCATTGAGGAAATTATACATCAGTATTTGAAGTTAAACAGCAACATCTACTATGATAATATGAAAAAACCAAAAGATTCACAACTAAATCAATGAACCAGTAGACAATTTGAGGACAGATTTGTCAACTAAGGCTGTGGACACACGGCAAGCTTATCCCGATTTGTTCCCACTATAGATTTGATCGGGGATATTTTGGGGGGGGGGTTGGGATGACCATACATCCCTCCCTGAACTGCTTGCATCACACAATGAGGCTCCGGGCACCATACAGATAGCTGTGCTTGGGCGGCACGGCTTGTTTGTTTTTTTAAAAAAAATTGGCTTCGCACATTCGCATATACACATAGCTGAATCACCGCTCCCACTGGGATTCGCTGTACTCCCTTGTTCTTGCAGGTTTCCCCCCCAACAGCAAACAAAATTAACCAGCGACATACAACTGAATGCTGGAGTCTATATGTGCGCTTGAACATTTATACATTGAATTTATTCAGTGCAGGATTGCTCATGCACACAACGATGGAAGCTTGTAAAAAAAAAAACATTGTAAGAAGGACATTCAGATGACTTAATCGGGATCATTGCAAGAAATGGCTGTCCAGATCGGCGAAATCATGGATTCAAAGCACAAATATCCATAAAGTACTTGATTTTCCAGGTGTAGGAAAACTCGCTAGCGATCCAGGAGGACTGTGCAAGTGAACCCACTTCGGTGTGGGAGACAGATGCAGGCATCTGATCAGCAACTTAAAATGCGAGAGGGAACAGCAGTGAAACCTGATCAAAATGACTGTGTGACCACAGCCTAATGGGGTGATACCTTTCTTTCATTTATTAGCTTCATTGACCAGAGGTCTTAAGCCAAAGGGGTGATACCTGTGGAACATCCATGCGGCAGAATACAGAATGTTGAAGAAAAACAAAAGGTGAGATGCCTGTTGCCTTCACGCCTTTCTTGTGTACTTCCCAGAGGCTTTTGGATAGAAGGAACTATCGGACTATTGCTTTGATACAGTAGGGTTCTTCTTATATTCAGAGACTATAAGAATAGTTCTGTTGGTTCAGACCAACAAGACAATACCATCCAATATCCTATTTCCCACAATGACCAGTCAAATGTTATGTGGGAACCGGCAGGCAGGGCATGAAGGCTATAGCCCTTCCCCACTATTGATTCCCAAACAAATGCTATTTAGTAGCATATTGCCTCTGGATTTCAACAAGCATTTAACTGTCATGACTACTATCCATTCAGATAGGCATCCAAGAATTTGGTTAACTCCCCTTTTCATGCATATCTTTGTTTATACTTTCTCATTTGTATAATTGTCATAGATGGGGGTCCATTTCCTTAAGCACGGACACAGAGTCTGGGGCTGTAGCACCCTCCAGGGTGGGCTTCTGTTCACTGCTGGCCAACTGGCTGGCAGGGGAAATCCCTCCCCAACAGCAGTATCAGGTGACATGCCGATGTCACCCAGAATTGACCTAGGCATGTCAGTGACATCGAGGGGTGACACTGTTTTTTCAGCAAAACTCTATGGTTTTAAGGGTGATTTTATCATAGAGTTTTGTTCAAAAAACCCCAATATGCTGACATCACTTATGTTGACAAGCAATATCATTTTTGGTGATATCAGTATGATGAGGGCATTCTCCCCATCCCCCTGCTGGCATCTTGAAGAGACCTGGCAAGCTTATGTGGGGCTGCTCCCTTGGCTGGTGGCCTCCAGCAAGCTCAGCTGCTGACAAGCCACATTCATCCTTACCACCTTCTTCAGCAGCCTTGCTGCCACTGGCTCTTGAGGCCAGTCCATTGCTGTGGTGTACTTGGATTCCCCAGCTGTCTTGGGTTCTGTGGGAAGTTGGAGGGATGCCGTGTTGCCACCAGCCCCTGTTCCTGTAAGGCTCCTCTTGCTGCACCTGGCATGGGGACTCCTCCAAACATGGCAGTAAGTGCAGGAGCAGAGGCACCAACCCCAAACACATAGCAAACAGTACAGAATGATAATTTTCTACACCCCTTTTCAACATCCTGCATTATGGTCAACAAGATCTGTTTCATCAACAAGAAATTCGCCATTATGAGGATAATTATGGATGTTCTAGAATACTACGAAGAACATCTGGAGAAAGAGCTAATGTTAACGTTTTTGGACGCGGAAAAAGCGTTCGACAATCTGTTGTGGGATTGTCGTGGGACTTTATTAGATGCTGCGGACCTTTGTCAAGAATTCTACAACACAGTTAGAGCTATATACAAACAACAATATGCAAAAGTAATAATAAATGGAGATGTGACGGAAACGTTAGAGATCCAGAAAGGAACCAGGCAGGGTTGTCCGTTGTCACTGTTACTTTTTGTTTATGCAATAGAATCACTTAATGAGGACGTAAGAAGAAATAAGCAAATAGAGGGCTTGAAGGTGAAAGGAGAGGAATTTAAGTTGCAGGCATTTGCTGACGACCTGGTGTTTATAATAGGGAATCCCAAAGACTCTATAGATGAAATTATGGCCAGGTTGCGGGACTAAAAATTAATTATAAAAAATCTAAAATCATAGTAAAGAATTGTTTCCCAAGCACGACAGAAAAAATTCAAGAGTCGTCCAAGATGGAAATAGTTAAAAAAGTAAAATATTTAGGAATTAACATGACAAATAAATGCAATTCTTTGGTTGAGGGAAATTACACGAAGCTATTGAAGGAGATTAGATTGGATTTGCAGAAATGGAATGTTATCCCATTATCTTTCATGGGTAGAATAGCGTTGGTCAAGATGAATGTACTACCTAGATTTCTGTATTTAGCACAAAGTATACCAGTGTTAAAAAAACAAAACTTTTTTGAAGATCTAAACAAAATTACTAGACAATTTATATGGCAGCATAAGAAATCTAGAATAAAATAGAAGGTGCTCCAAGATAGAAAAGAGAGAGGAGGAATGAGTGTTCCCAACTGGTACATTTACTATCAAGCGGCTGCCCTAGTATGGATAAAGGAATGGGTAAGTCTTGAAAATACAAGACTCCTAGCGTTAGAAGGACACGATCTCAGTATGGGATGGCACGCTTATGTATGGTATGGGAAAGATAAGATCCACTCAAATTTTGGCAGACACACATTAAGAGGGTCTCTAAACAAAATATGGGCTAAAATTAAAGGAATCTGGTACAGGAAAACCCCAAGATAGGTTGCCCCATTGGAAGCCTTTATTAAACCATCAATAATAACATCGAATCTAAGAGAAAGCTACCAAACACTATTAAACAAAAATAATGTGCTAAAAACAGAAGAAAAACTGAGACAGGAAAATAATTTGTCATGGTGGGAGCAGATAACATTACGAGACAGATTCAAGAAAGATATGATAAGAGGTTTTGAGGATCAAAACAATGAATTAGACAAAATATGGCTGTCCTCAAATGATAAATTAGTCCAGAAATTGTATAATTTATTATTAAATGATTTCGAGCAGGACGAAGATGTTAAATCTGTAATGATCACTTGGATGTAGGGGAAATAGGTGAAGAAAAGTGGGCAAGCATGTGGAAATCTGTTAAATATATGAAAGCGATAGCATACAAAGAAAATGTGTATAAGATGTTTCACAGATGGCACTGGGCGCCTGATAAGTTAGCCAAATCCTATAAGGGGTATTCAAATAAGTGCTGGAAATGCAAAGTGTGTAAGGGGACCTTCTATCATATGTGGTGGGAATGTAGTAAGACACAAAGATTCTGGAGAATGGTGAGGGAAGTGCTCCAAGAAAGTCTGGGCAAAAATGTGGCACTAAAACCGGAAATATATCTGTTAAATATGATCCCGAAAGAATATAGCAAGCAGGATGCATACATAATTAGCTATGTTATAACGGCAGCCAGACTGTTAATAGCTCGACAGTGGAAGACAGAAGGATTACCTACAAGGGAAGATCTGCTAAATAAAATACTAGAACTAGCCAGAATGGATGACTTAAGTTTAAAGCTACAAAATAAGAACGAGAAGGTACATAAAAAGAGATGGGATAGTGTGTATAAGTGGGTAGAAGAACAGATAGAAATGTAATAGAAATGTAATACCACCAATTTGTAACTTAAACATTCGGAGAAGAATGACTCTGACATGTAAAGTAACCAAAGTTGATGAAACGTAGTTATGTATAACTTTCTTTTTAAACAATAAAAACTTAAACCCCCCAAAAAAGAAAGAAATTCGCCATAACTAAATCCTGAGCACATTTAGCACTTAATTCTATGGAGTTAACTCTGACAGCACAAGTTCAGGACTGGTTGTCTAGGTGTCAGAAGACAAAAGTAGCAATTAGAATCAAGTTAACAATAGATTGGGACATTTTATACCTATTACATTTTTATCCAGGCCTTCATTCAAGGAGTTCAGGGCGGCACACATGGTTATATCATCCTCCATTTTATTCTCACAACAGTCCTGTAAAGCAGGTTAGGCTTAGAATACATGCATGGCTGGCCCAAGATCAACCAGTAAGGTTCATGGCAGAGTAAAGATTTGAACCTGGATCTTTCCAGTCCTAGTCTGAGACTTTAACCACTACACTACCTCTACACTACCTCCAACGTTCCCTCTAAGCTGTGGAGTCTTGTGAGCAAAAATTCTACTTTATGAGCTATTGGCATTAAAGTTGTGAGCGAGCGATTTGGCTACTGCATAAATCAGTTTGCTCTGGAACCATCCCTTCCTGAGCGAAGACACAAATGTGTGAGCTGGAGGCTGAAAAACTGTGAGCTAACTCACACTAACTCAGTTTAGAGGGAACACTGACTACCTCTCCCTGATCTTTTTTTTTGCCCCCTATAGGGGATTTTTAAAATTTGCATTTTCTATAAACTACAAACTATAACAACTACAACGAAAATCAGGGCAGGGAACGACATACTATGGGGGAAAGTAAAGAAAACCCACTAAAAACCCAAGAGATGGTGGTCATACAAACTGCGTAGCAAATTTAGCTTATAGCACATAAGTCAGTTCAAATTAATTGAATGTGGTCATCTGACATTCAATTTATACTAATAATATGACTTTAAACACCTCTATTTCTGACTTCTAAAAAGCAATATAAGACTTAAAACAATACGTTTTAAGAGCTTTCAGAGTATAATAACATCTTATTTTTTATACTTTGGCTTTCTCAACTGATAGCTTATCTTCAGGGCAGCTGCCCCTAATTTAGAGTCTGAGTCCTCGTCTGAAGTTGCCGCTTCTCCTTCTTCTTCACTGCCTTTGATGCTGCCCTCTTTCTCAGCCTCAACCTCTCCTGATGGATGACTATGTGGATGCAGAAGTTCTCGTGCCTTTTCAACAGAGTCAAATTTTTCTTTCCTATCCATAAATTTGAAGATTGTACCTTCGGGTACTAACCATCTGTAGGGGATGTTTTTCTTTTGTAAAATTATCACTAAGTCTCTGTACTTCCTCCTCTTCCTTCTTATTTCAAATGGGATGTCCTGTAATACTTTTATTTCTTTGTCTTTGATCTTCAAGGTAGATCCATTTTTCGCTTTGAGAATTTGATCTCTCACTTGTCTTCTAGAGAATCTTATAATCACTTCCCCAGGCAGATTATTTTTTCTTGTAAATTCTGGATATGATCTGTAGATCATATCTATTTCGCTTTGTAAAATGTGCCATAGGTCCTGCATCACACATAGTCTGTTTCAGATTCTCAGATTTTTCTCCAGGAACACCTTGAAATCTTTATAGCTTGCTCTCTCCATTTGTAACTGTAAAAGTTGAGACGCCTCCATTGATCTATTTTTCCCCATCACCTGTAGTTGTTTTTTAAGCTTTTTAGTGTTGGTATCCCCTTCTTTTACTTCAGTTTTATCTGTTTTTTGGCTATTTCAGTCAATTGCAATTGCTGTGCATTGAATTTGCTGTGCAGTGCTGTCACTTGTTCCAGCAGGGGTCGCAATGCTTCCATCAGCATCATTTGTAACTCCATAGTCGTGTCCTGTCTAGGGGCAGGACTTGCTGGACCAGCAGTTCCGGCAAGAAATTTTGGGTTTACTTGTTTGTCTTTCTCATCCTTTCTCGTGGGCGGAGTGTTTACACATTCTCCAAGTTATCACAGTCTCTGGTTCTCCCAGCTCAGCTTGGTAAGCTCTTAACTGCTTTTATTTTCAGTCTCTCTTGCTTCAATGGTCCACCCACCCCTTTTACTTAAACACAAAGTTCGCTTAGGGGTTTTTTTTCTTACCGAGGGAGAGTCCCCCCCCTCACTTTTAAAGGGTGGGTTTCCGCTTAATTTTTTGGTGATTCTTGCTTAAACTCCAACTCACATTTCAACACTGGATCCACTTTTCTTTGCAAATTGCTCAGCCACCAAACGCTTGCTCCGGTGTGCGCTTCTAATTCCCATTCGGAGGCTCCATGATGTGACCTTCGGGGCATTGAGAAAGCCCCCCTTTGCCGGCAGGGTAGCCAGAGGAAGAGGCTCCGGGGTGGCACAGACAATCACACCCCCTCCTTACCGCGGGCTCTGGCAGTCCTCTCCCTGAGAATCGGGAGAAGCAACCGCCATGGCGAACACCAAAACTGGAAGCCCCCTCTCCCTGATCTTTTATTAGAAGAGAGACAATTCCTTTTATTAGACAAAGCAATTGCTGAAATCCTGCATTAATAACTAACACGCAGATAGTAGAAAGTGCTATCTAGTCACAGCCAACTGTGGTTTTCAAGACAAGAGACATTTGGAGGTAGTTAACCATTGCCAACCTCAGTGTAACATCCTTCGACCTCCTTGGGAGTCTCCCATCCAAGTACTAACCAGGGTATACAGGGTAACCCTGTATAGCTTCTGAAATCTGATGAGATCGGGCTAGCTGGGGCCATCCAGGTGAAGGCAACTAACAAAAGGAATACAAAAGATAAAGGCTATTGGTAATCTGGCTTCAACCACTGCTCTGCAGAACAAAACACAAGAAGTTTTGAACAAAGGTTGCATTAATTAGATTATGAATAGTCTGTTGTTGCCTTTTTTAAAAAATGCAAATAAGCCATGAATCTCAAAGCTGTCCCTCCAAGGCTATGTATATAAGCTTTTTAAAGAGCTGGAGTTGGTATTATAGTGCTATCATTGTCTATACTATATACATTCATGTTTTTACTACTCTGCCTTGGTCTGACAAAACAGGTTTTGCTCAAAGTATTATAGAATCAAATCACATTCAATCTGCACTAGCAGCATCACTACAAAGTTGACTGGTCCAACACACAATGGTGAGGATTCATTCTTTATTAATTTATATAAATGTTCTTTCTAAAACAGTATTCTGTCAAGGAAACCAATTTAGGGCCTCTTGGAAACTTACTGTAAAAAAAAAAATACTAAGAGAAAACAACTAAGAGAAGGCCCTTGATCTCACTGCTGTCAGTTTTCTATATGAAATGTAACATGTGTATCTGTAAATGTTATAGAACAAACTTTGAGTCCAGTGGCACCTTTAAGACCAAAAATGTTTTATTCATGGTATAAGCTTTCATGTGCAAGCACACTTCATCAGATGTTATAGTGGGGGGGGGGGCATACTGCTTTAGATAACCCACATCTTGTCCAGTCGATTTCACCACTATACTGACTTCTATGAGACCAAGGGAAGCCGCCTGAATTACAAAAATGGATTAAACAGGTTAATGAAATGCTACTCAGCCCACACATTATAGGTCCCTGCCACACGGCAGGGAAAACACCAGTCAAAGTGCGGCCAATTAGAGCCGCACCGAAATAGAGACGCTGCGGGCGGGATCCCACGGATCCCATGAGCTGCGCGCCATTGCTTCCCGGCACGATCAGATGCTGGGGAGGAAGAGATGAGTGGGAGGGGGAGGCTGCCGAACTGCGCATGTGTGAGCATGCACAGCTCAGCCAGGGGCTGGCGATCCCACGGCTAGCCGTGATGCGGACCTACCGGATGAACCACCTAGGTAGGTGGTTCATGTTTGCTGCGGTGCTGTCGGGGGAAGGGCCGGATCCGGAACGGGCCCGCAACACTTCCCAGATGTTGCGGTGGGATCGCGCCCGTTTGCTGCGCCCCCGATCCGGCCCACTCCTGACCCAAAACCCCTCGTGAGAACAGGGCCATAGTTTCTCAGTTATTGCTACCAATTGGGGGTTTGGGCTAGCTCATTCAGCTTCAGAAAATTGCAATCTGTATACCACCTTTGTCACAGAGTTTTTAAGACAGAGCAAAGGAAGCAAAGAGAATCATTATTATAGCAGCAAACCTGGAAATAAATGCAGAAAACAATAGGTACAAAGCATTAATCAAGGGACTTCTAAGAAGAGCATAGACATCTTCAGCATAGAGGTCCTACACAAGTGTATTTCCACATCCAAAAGTAGGCTCAGAGCTGTGGCCAACAATGTAGCCAGTGTTAACAGTATTAACAGATATGCAATGCAGGTATTTACATACCTCCTTATCAAACCACAACCCAACTGATATATATTTCTACAGGATGGCATGTAACTCTCTAGATTTCAAAAATAAACAAGGCAATAAAAAGTGATACAAGTCTTCTGTGAGTCCTGTGCAGTTATTATCAGCAACTGTGTCATTTAATAGATTTGGCACACATAGGCTGCAATCATACACACTAAATAATCCACTTTCAAACCACTTTCAATGCACTTTCCAACTGGATTTTACTGCATCTAGCATTCGCTCCGTTGTTTTACCAAACCCACACTGGAACAGAAAAAGATGTGGCTCAAAACCACATTCAAATACCCTGGGCCAACACCATACTGACTGCAGAGTCACCCCTGAATGACCATAAAATGGCCATAAATCTATGCAGAGAGTACTATAAAACTGAGAGATCAAAGGAAGTAAAATCAGCATGCAGTGTGCAGGCTACCATAAAATCCGACAATCAAAGAAAGTGGCATGCAATGTAGAGAGGCATTTCTGTTCCAACATGGGCTTGGCAAAATAGCAAATGCTAGATGCAGGATGGGCCTGTGTGAACTGGCAAAATCCAGTTGGAAAGTGCATTGAAAGTGGATTGAAATGGCTTATTTAGTGTGTGTGATCGCAGCCACAGAGAACTTTTAAAAAAGAGTAATGCTTTTCTCCAACAAAGGCAAATTCAGATCTTATTCAATGAGGAGTAAATGTAGGTAGATTCTTTCAACCTTCATTCTTGTTGTGTTAGATCCGAGACAACTGTAGATAACTAAGTTTTCTTGTGGCTACTGGTAACCCTTACTAAGGACAAGATGGATTGTTCTTCAACGGGTAAGGGGAGCTTGGTACTTAGTAAAATACATCAGATTGTTTTCCCTGAAGCTACAGACTTTGCTGCTATGAAGGCAAAACCTTCATTGAACAAAATCTGAACTCTTATGTTTCTAACAGAACCCTACAGCATACATCTAAGTAGTTTATAAGCCACAATCTTCCTGCATTTTGTTCTGATTGGTCTGGCAAGGCAATGTGATCTAATTTGTAGACATGTGACTTCAGAAGTCACTAGGCTTGGAAATAATACAAATGGTTACAGAACACAGTGGCATACTAATTACTTAGTTAAGGCAAGCTAATCAGGGCCATCTAAAATGAAAGACAAAACCATTTTTCTGATCATGGGTACATGCTTCTGAAAAGGACTCAGTATGATTCACTAGTCAACCCTTGGGACTGCCTCTCCTGTTATACAACCCCCCCCCCCCCAGCATTATGCTTGGCTGATAAAAACCTGCTGGTGGTCCCTGGCCTGAGGGATATCTGGCTGTCCTCAACCCGTTCTTTGTAAACAATTTTTTTCTACAAATTGTATCATGAAAATATAAATTAAACTGTGGGGGAAAACATAGGGAGGCCAAAAGAACAATACTGTTCTCTGTTGTTTTATCCAAAACTGCAATTTTCTAAAAATAAGAGAAGTAACCCCCATTGTTTATTTATTAGGTTCAATCCAATGAATTCAAGGGACAGATATTCAAAAGCCTATGCATATACCAAGCCATGGTTGTATATTAAATATGTATATACTAAACATGGTACATCAATTAAAGAGCATCACAGAGAACCAAACTGCATTGATCCCAGTTTTTCCTGTCTGTATCAAACGATGGATGGTTCCATGACACAATGGAGTCTCCACCAGAGGACAGGAAGAGCACCTCAAAGCAGGGTCTTGGGGGATTTTTGCACTCATGGGGCTGCAGCTCCATATACGAAAAGGAACAGAAGTAGCTTCATGGGTCCCAGACAACACACTGGTTACTAGAGCCAGGGGGTCAAATGCACACTATTCTAAGTTAATAGTATCCTCCTTGTTGAAGATATCCTTATTCACATAGGTAAACCCCATGAAGTCTACAGTGCTTCCTAAAATAAAATAGTCTGAGCATATAGCTGAATCAAAAGTAAGAACATCTAGGTAGTCCTCAAACTGCCATTACGAATGTGTTTACCATTTTTTAACATGTTTGGTTTCCTCTAATAAATAGGAAACCATTAATAAAAAGTTTACTGCATTTATTTCTCATCTGAATTGAAATGGTCAATCACCCTGGCCTTTTTGGACAGTATGAACAGAAAACAAATGGGTAACTTTGCTGTCCTAATTCTATCTATATTTACATAAATATTGCAATTAAGTATATCAGCACAAATATATATGTTGGGTTATTTTCGTGACCGCTGTCTCCTGCTTCTTCCAATAAACCATGTGTACTGTTTAATGTCTTTATCCATACCCGGTGACAGAAGAAATTAACCATAGCTCACTGCAGAGCTGGAAAACACCTGACAAAGATTTTAGGAGAGTGAAATAAACATGTAGTAAACTTCTAATCACAAGATGCAATAAATTTTAAGACATATTTCATACTGGGCTAGTTAATCTACACACTGAAGGACACATCTCAAGATAATATGTTACGAAAAGCTATCTGAAATGCATATTAGACTATCAGAATACAATCCTTAACTGATATACTGGCTTTAATATTTGGTCATATGGCAACAGTTTTTCACCTCCCCATGTTATTTTATTGGTCAAACAGATTTAAATAAACTGCATGGCTGCTCATTCACTAGAGATAAATAACACTGAGACAGAAAGTGAAAGCTCATTTTTGCAAAGTTCTTATTTTAGTGCCACATTGAGGTTTTTCTACCTAAATATTTTAAATGAAATCTACTACACTGTAAATAGATGGGAAACCAAAAGTGCAATCATATGATGAGTTACACCCTTTCAAGTACATTGAAGTCAATGGGTTTAAAAGGGCATATCCCTGTGAAAGAAGCAAAAATAAATAAATAAATGGCAATTTCAGTAGTAGCAGAGCACCCACTCTATATCTATATACAATTCCCTCTCATCTCTCACTGTTCATACCTCCCTAGCTTATAATGTTAGAAGTCAACAAATGTATGCTGTAAGGATAGGAAACACTTTTCAAAAGAATCAAGTTACAAAATATTTGAGAATATAATATATGTTGCCATCTAAAAATGCTGGACTGGGAAATATACCCATGAAAAACATACTGAGTTCATGTAGAGAAAAATCACAGTAAAACTAATTCAATCAAAGCCTGTTTCTTTGACTAACCCTTTATTACTTGATTCACCTGAATTAACATAGTAATTTCCAGTTTATTTGCAGCGACAGTCAACTTTAGACCAAAATCAGCTGTAACAACACAAATGGCTGACAGACCAAAAATAGCTAGTTTAAGGAATCTAGCTGCTAGCTGGATTTTTTCTTCAAGTCCCTTTGTGAGAGGCATATTTTGCCCCACATTCAAAAGGCAGTCATGTCAAAATTCTAGCAAATCACCATTGTTTATATTTGAGTGCAAGTTTCCCAAACCAATCATTTCCTGCTTCATCTTCATATTAGTGTTGATTTTAAAATAAAAAGCTCACTCTTTGGGAAGTAATCTTAAAAAACAACAATATTTTCTAAGGCAATAACTCAATTTCCCCTGAAACAGCAAAATTACATAAATAAGCACTATTTGATTACTGAGGAGGTATTATGAATAGATCATGTTTTCTGTCCTATAAAGTGTAAAAAAAAACCCAAAACAAAGCTGCACACATCCTTTTGAAAACATATTAATACCAAGGTCATCTATCTTACCATGTATGTGCCACTGTGAAACGCCGACGTTGACGGATGCTTTTATTCACCAGCAACTTTCTGAAAAAGCATGGAGAGTTCCTTGGAGAACTGCGGGGGGAAATTTTCGGAGAGGTGGGTCTGTTCCCTGGGACTCGGGGAAGCTCAAGTTCTAAATGCATTTGTTCTTTGAAAGTCTTTATGTAAATCTCTGAATCCGGAGCAGTGAGTTCCTTGGAAGAATCTTTTGCTGTCATAGCTTGGATGTTATGTTAGCTTTCTCATTCAAAAATCACAACAATAGCACAGCCCGAAGACATTGCTGCAGAGTCAAATGCTGATAAATTAACAAACTCTGTGTGGTCATTCATCAAGATTAGGTCTGGATGAAAAGCTGCCTAAAAGAACAGCAGCATAATCGAAGAACAGATAAGTCAATCCTGTCAGAAAGAGCTTTATCAGTCCTTGCTTTCCCTCTGAAAATGCGCCAAAGTGCTTTCTGTGTCAGTAGCCTCCTTGTGGATGTGGTTTGTCTGCAAGCTACATGGTGACACTCACTGAATTCATTCAGCTGCATATCCCTCCTCATGAAAAATTCATCAGGGCTCCCGATCAAGTCCTTTCCCATATAACCTTATGCTTAAAATACCTGATCAACAGAAATCGGTGTCTTCCTGACTAATCAAAAGTGCACAGTTTCTATGCCTATTACAAAACCCAGAGAAAAAAAGCTCACTGAAATGCAGCATGCTCCATTTCAGAGTCTTCATTCAGAATTATTTGTTCAGCCCACACAGCAGTTGCTCCACCTACACTATGCTTATTGGTTCAACTTATTCTGACAAGTGGACTCCAGTTAGCCCTTCCTTGTACTGTACATAAAGAGTGCTACAATACCATATTAAATTAATTGCACTGGTTCAAAACAGTTCATGCACTCATGCCAAGAGATTCCAGTTCTGTCATTCTAAACAAAGGCAAGCCTGGGACTGAGTATATTATTAGAACAAGAAATACAAATAGTCACAAAAGCTCTGATTTCAATAACAAAATTTTAAAAATTCTGGTACATAAAACAGGGGGAAAAATCCCCAGCAACTAATTAGCTACAGCTTTGTTAAACCATGCCTTCTATTAAAGTTAAAGTGAATACTGGGAAGTGGCAATCATTCTCCTGTGGAAAACTGGAAGGGCAATGTAGGAACACATACATTTTTCTTAACGACTAATCAAACTTTAAACATGAGCAGGATTAAAATAATGCCAATTCTAAAATCTGACATTTGCGTAGACAGCCGGAAAACACAGCCAGAGGGGGGTTAAAAAGGCCTCCACTTTATTGAATGTGACTTGCAAGCAGCTGATGGGTGACTGCACAGCTAATGCCATTGCTTTTTAAATCTGGGCTTTCTCCTAAAAGAGGGAACATGCAGGCATGACACTTGCCTGCTAATGGCAAGGAAACTCCTGGTAATTGTTGATGATGCCTGTTGATGCTAATGTGGACAGCAGGCAGAAGCAGGCTGGTAAAAGGGGGGGGTGGCAATCTTCATCACCTTGTAGTGATGTCACTTCTGGCACAACTCGGAAGTGCTGGCATCACACTATGTTCCTCTAGCACTTAGCCCCAAACTGTATGAAGTTTCTGGGTGAGTGCTGGGGCACTGCCCTGGTGTAATGCCACGCTTCGGGGTCAGGGTGGAAGTGACATCATCATGCAGCAATAAAGATCGCTCCCCCAGTAGTAAATACCCACCTCCCCCTATCTCCCCCTAATCTCCCACTGGTTGCCACTGGGTGAAAATGGAGAAACTCTGACAGAGGACAGAGAGAAAGCAGGAAGGCTCAATACCTATTTTGCCTCAGTTTTTTTCCTTGAAGAAGAGAACATGTTCTGTATTCTTGATACTTTGGGGGGGGCAACAGTGGGAGGGCTTCTAGTGTCCTGGCCCCACTGGTGGACCTCCTGATGGCACCTTTTTCCCCCCTCCTGATGGCACCTGGTATTTTTGACCACTGTGTGACAGAGTGTTGGACTGGATGGGCCATTGTCCTGATCCAACATTGGCTTCTCTTGTGTTCTTAACAGGCTCATCTAGAAATGGTAATAGGCAACTCACAGCATCTGGGCTGTTGGTTGACATGGACAGAGAGGCAGTTGAGAAGCACCTGGCAGCACTGAATAAGTACGAATTCCCAGGGCCAGATGGTATGCATCCAAGAGCGCTCAAAGAACTTTATAGAGAGCTTGGAGAGCCTTTGTCCATTATCTTCCAGCCCTCTTGGAGGATGGGAGACATGCCACAAGACTGGAGGAGGGCAGATGTTATCCCAGTTTTCAAAAAAAGGGAGGACTACAGGCCAGTCAGTCTGCCCTCTGTCCCAGGAAAAATACTGGAGCAGATTTTAAAGGGATCAATCTGTGAGCATCTAAAGGACAACTTGGTGATCTGGAGAAGTCAGCACACATTTGTCCCCAACAGGTCCTGCCAGATGAACCTCATTTCTTTCTTTGATCAAGTGACAAGCTTACTGGATTGAGGGAATGCTGTTGATGTTGTTTACCTGGATTTCAGTAAAGCATTTGACAGGGTTCCCCATGATGTTCTGATGGGTAAACTAGAGGACTGTGGACTAGACTCCAGGATAGTTAGGTGGATAGGGAACTGGTTGGAGAACCACACTCAGAGAGCAGTTGTCAACGGCATTTCATCTGAATGGAGGGAGATGTCCAGTGGGGTGCCAAAGAGCTCGGTTCTGGGCCCGGTACTTTTCAATATTTTTCTAAATGATCTGAATGAGGGTGTGGAGGGACTACTCGTTAAATTTGCAGATAACACTAAATTGGGAGCAGCAGCGAACACACCAGAAGATAGAAATAGAATTCAACAAGATCTGAACATGCTGGAAAAATGGGCGGATGTGAACAAGATGCAATTTAACAAGGATAAGTGCTGAGTTCTACATCTGGGTAACAAAAATGAGGAAAACGCATTCTGGATGGGGTGGGGGATACACTTCTGAGTAGCAGTGTGTGTGAACAAGATCTTGGGGTAAGGGTGGACCAAAAGTTAGATATGAGCAGCCAGTGTGATGCAGTGACAAAAAAAGGCTAATGCAATCTTGGGGTGTATCAAAGGAGGCATAACATCCAAATCACAAGATGTCATAGTCCTGCTGTAAACTGCTTTGGTCAGGCAACACCTGGAGTATTTTGTGCAGTTCTGGAGGCCTTACTTCAAAAAGGACATGGACAGAATGGATCACAGACAGAGGAGAGTGACGAGGATGATTGGGGGCCTATGAGGAAAGGCTGAGGGACTTGGGAATGTTTAGTCTGGAGAAGAGGAGGTTGGGGGGGACATGACTGCTCTCTTTAAGCATTTGAAGGGCTATCACTTAGAGGAGGGCAGGGAGCTGTTTCTGTTGGCAGCAGAGAATAAGACTTGCAATAATGGGCTTAAATTAAGGTTGGGAAGGTACCGGCTAGATATCAGGAAAAAACGTTTTTACAGTAAGAGTTGTGCAACAGTGGAATCAGCTGCCTAGGAAGGTTGTGAGCTCCCCTTCACTGGCAATCTTTAAGCTGCGGCTACACAAATACCTTTCCAACTCTGTGATACTATGATTCTATGCCAGGCAACCCTAGGGAAATGTATAATACCTGGTAGTCTTTAATCACTCTCTTTACTTTTTTGACAATGTTCTACCTCTAATTCTACTAGCCACAACACTGCTCATTTGCAGTGGAAGGACTATGTTCCTAAACAATTTAATGTGCATTTATTTGCTTTTTTCAGTTATAGTTGACTTACAAGTCAGGTTAGAAGAGTGGTTTCCAAAATAATTTAGGCCACCCCACCTTGGTTCCATAAACTCATCCCCATTTCCTACCTGTCATGTCTCAGAGCCTTCCCCCCACTTGACTCAGCCCAAGACAGAGCCTTCCCCTGACTTGACCTAGCCCAAGATGGGCAAGTCCTACCCACAACAGCCTCCTGTTCACCTCTTTTCAGAGGCTTGGCATTTGTAAGAGGGTGAGAAGAGGCTCAGAAGTTGCAGCCTGGAAGTGGCAGTGAAGGGAGGCTGAACCATGCCAGCAACAGCAACTGAGGTTCAGCAGGGAATGCTGGAGACATTATTGGCCGGTACTGCTTGTTGGGCAGCCTGAAAGGACCCAGGCCAACCAGCTCAAAGGACAACTGAGTCGGAGGATGTGGCAGTGATTGTAGGAGCACAGCCTCAGAGCCTTGAGGGCCCTATTGTGGTCCCAGGCAAGGGGAACAAGGGGGAAGAGAACAAAGTTATGCAGCTAGGCCGGGCCAGGAAAGGGAGGGAGTAGACTGAATGAGCCAGGGACTGGCCAGATTATGGGAAAAAAACAGTTGGGAGGAAAGAAGCTGACAGTTGGGACAAAGGAAATCAGGTCTACTTAGGCTTTTATGCCTTTTAGGGCAGGAGGGTGTGTGGCAGGGGTACACTATAAAAGAGTCACTCCCACAGAAGACGAGGAAGGATATACAGGCTGGGCTCAGGGCAGAAGCCAAGAATGATAACATCCAGAGAGACAACCTGGTGGAAGGAGAGTGAAAATCCCCCCCCCCCGGTCTATCTGCAAAACCGGAGAGGCTCAAGGGGAAAGGAGAGCATATCTGCCCAGCTTCCCTTCCTGTCTCCAGCCAGCCTGGGCTGGCTGGAGACAGGAAGGGGAGCCCAGCAGACATGCCTGGCTTCCCTGTGCGATCTGCTCTGAGTGTCCCGCAGCAAGAAGGTCGCACAGGGAAGCCAGGCTTTTAAATCCCCCCCCCCAGTCTCTCCGCAAAAGTGGAAAGGCTCAGGGAGAAAGGGGGGATTTAACCCCCTTCCCAAGTCTGCTACCACAGAAGGATTGGTGGACCTATCAGGAAGGTGGACAATAACATGACACCTCCAGTAGGGCACAGGGGACCTCATACCACCTTTCTCTTCTAGCTCAAACAGGCCAGAAAATTGGTATAGCTCATAGTGGCCCATTTGACTAGAGTTAACTTTGAAATAAACATAGAGATAACAAATTTGGCCATAATAAGATTGACCTGATTTCTTTGCAACTTCAGATTCATTTCATTCAACTTTACAAATAGTTCTGATAAACAAACACTGTCATGCCCAGGAGCCATTTCCTGCCAGAGTGCCCTAGAGCAGCACTCCAGCAGTAATGAGTCCAGGCCCCGCTCCCTACTGAGGGGGGAGAATTAAATGCCTAGCTTCCCTGCGCAGGAAGCCAGGGAAGCTAGTGGAGGTGAAGGTATCCCAGCTGAGCTATTCAAAGTCTTAAAAGAGGATGCTGTTAAAGTGCTGCACTCAATTTGCCAGCAAATTTGGAAAACGCAACAGTGGCCACAGGATTGGAAAAGGTCAGTATACATTCCAATCCCAAAGAAGGGCAATTCCAAGGAATGTTCAAACTATCACACAATTGCACTCATATCACATGCTAGCAAGGTCATGCTCAAGATCCTACAAGCTAGGCTTCAACAGTACATGGATAGAGAACTGTCAGAAGTACAAGGTGGGTTTCGAAGAGGTAGAGGAGCTAGAGATCAAATTGCCAACATTCGCTGGATTATGGAGAAAGCAAGGGAGTACCAGGAAAACATCTACTTCTGCTTCATTGGCTATTCTAAAGCCATTGATTGTGTGGATCACAACAAACTATGGCAAGTCCTTAAAGAGATGGGAGTACCAGACCACGTCACATGTCTCCTGAGAAACCTGTATAAGGGTCAAGAAGCAACAGTTAGAACCGGATACGGAACAACTGATTGGTTTAGCATATGAAAAGGATTACAAGAAGGATGTATATTGTCATCCTGCTTATTTAATTTATATGCAGAGTACGTTATGCAAAATGCCAGAGTGGATGAATCACAAACCGGAATTAAGATTGCCGGGAAAAACATCAACAACCTCAGATATGAAGACAATGCCACTCTAATGGAAGAAAGTGAAGAGGATCTAAAGAGCCTCTTGCTAAGGATAAAACAGAAGAGCACAAACGTTGGCTTGAAACTCAACATCAAAAAAATTAAGATCATGGCATCCGGCCCCATCACTCCTTGGCAAATAGAAGGGGAAGTCATGGAAGCAGTGACAGACTTCAAATTCCTGAGATCCAAGATCACTGCAGGCAGTGACTGCAGCCATGAAATTAAGAGACGCCTGCTCCTTGGGAGAAAAGCTATGGCAAACTTAGACAGCATAATAAAAAGTAGAGACATCACCCTGCCAACAAAAGTCAGTATAGTCAAAACAATGGTATTGCCAGTAGTAATGTATGGCTGTGAGAGTTGGACTATAAGGAAGGCCAAGCACCAATGAATAGATGCTTTTGAATTATGGTGCTGGAGAAGAAATCAACCCTGACTGTACCCTGGAAGGCCAGATACTGAAGCTAAAGCCCAAATACTTTGGCCACCAAATGAGAAGGGAGCACTCACTGGAGACGACCCTTATACTGGGAAAGATTGAAGGTAAAGAAAAAGGGGACAGCAAAGGATTATCAATGCAACAAACATGAAATTAAACAAACTCTGGAGAACAGCAGAAGACAGGAGGGCCTGGCATGACGTGATCCATGGGGTTGTGAACAGTTGGACTCAACTGTGCGACTGAACAACAACAATTTTACATTACTTTTGTAATATATTTTGATGCAGAACATTTCTTGTTGTTACAACTGTTAAAGTAATTAAAGAACATAAATTACTCCCAAGATGTCAAGATAATAACTTTGAGGATGTTTTTTAAAGTTACTTTCTACTATACTTTGAAAATGCCAGAGAGCAAATCAACAAATTGTGTGATTACTTGGATGGGAAACCTCCTTGAAATACCAGAGGCGGGAGGCAAAGGGCAGGCTTTATTCAGCCACCTCTCTGAATATCCTCCGGGTCCCCAGTAGGGGTCAGTCACCAAAGGCTGCCATGACTTCCAGGTGCACACACACTCACCATGTGCACGTGCACACACACGCATGCACATTCAAAAAATACAACCCCCCCAATTGCATGATTACAGCAAATGCACCAGAGTACATTTGATAAGACCACTATAAGATCATTACATTATCAGATTATTAGCAAGTCCCTGTCGGAGGGGTGGTTCCCCGAGGCACTCAAGGAAGCGATGGTCCACCCTCTCCTGAAAAAGCCAATGCTGGATCCAGCGGAATTGGCCAGCTATCAGCCGGTGTCCAATTTGCCCTATTTGGGCAAACTGATTGAGAGGGCGGTGGCGACGCAGCTGCAGGGTTCTCTAGATGACACTTCTGCCTTTGACCCATTCCAGTCTGGCTTTCGCCCAGGGCATGGGATGGAGACTGTGCTGGTTGCCCTTACTGATGACCTCCGTAGACATCTGGATCAAGGCGGTGTGGCGGCGCTGTTGTTGCTAGACCTGTCGGCCACATCTGATACAGTCGACCACCAGCTGCTTGCCCACTGCCTTGCTGATGTGGGGATTCAGGGGCTCGCCCTTCAGAGGCTTGTCTCTTTTCTCCAAGGCCAGGGACAGAGGGTTGGGCTAGGGGAGCAGCAATCCCGGAGGCACCTGCTTGAATGTGGAGTGCCTCAGGGGGCAGTACTCTCCCCAATGCTATTTAACATATACATGCACCCCCTCGCCCAGATTGTCCAGAGGTATGGGCTTGGGTGTCATCAATATGCCGATGACACCCAGCTCTATCTGATGTTGGGCAGTTAGTCAGACTCCGACCCAGAAGATCTTCACCGGGCTTTACAGGCCGTATCTGGGTGGCTCAGGCTGAGCCGGCTGAAGCTGAACCCGCCGAAGACAGAGGTCCTGTGCCTGGGTCGGGGTGGTATGGCTTTCAAGCAAGGGAACCTTTACCTTTACCTTTAGGGCCTGTAAGACAGAGCTCTTCTGCCAGGCCTTCGAGTAGGAGCCGCCACCGCCCCTACCACCAATGTGTGACTGCAGAGCAGTTCCGCCGGGTTGGGCTGACTGGCCACCTGAACATCGTGGCCCATGGCATCCCCCTCGTTGATCCCAATGTGATGTGCAATAGGGAGTGAGTATGTTAGTCGCAATGATCCTGTGAGTCGTCCACTTTTGCTTAAATTGTTTTAACCTGTATTTTATTGCACTGTGTGCCTTAATTGTTTTTAATTTGTGGTATTGTATTACATTTGTGTCTTGTAAGCCGCCCTGAGCTCACGTGCGGGGAGGGCGGGGTATAAACGAAATAAAATAAAATAAATTACATGCATAATTAAGCTGTATCCAGACTAGAGGGTCAGCAGATCTTGCAATCTGGAGAGAGAATTTGTTGTTGTTGTTCAGTCGCACAGTCGAGTCCGACTCTTCGCGACCCCATGGATCATCTCCCGCCAGGCCCTCCTGTCTTCCGCCGTCCTCTGAAGTTGGCTCAATTTCATGTTCGTTGCATCGATGACACTGTCTAACCATCTCATCCTTTGCCGTCCCCGTCTTCTTTGACCTTCAATCTTTCCCAGCATCAGGGTCTTCTCCAGTGAGTGCTCCCTTCTCATTTGGTGGCCAAAGTATTTGAGCTTCAGTTTCATTATCTGGCCTTCCAGGGAACAGTCAGGGTTGATTTCTTTTAGGATTGACTGATTTGATTTTTTTGCAGTCCAAGGGACTCTCAAGAGTCTTCTCCAGCACCATAGTTCAAAAGAATCTATTATTCGGCGCTCGGCCTTCCTTATAGTCCAACTCTCGCAGCCATACATGACTACTGGGAATACCATTGCTTTGACCATGCGGACTATTGTTGGCAGGGTGATGTCTCTACTTTTTATCATGCTGTTTAGGTTCGCCATCGCTTTCCTCCCAAGGAGCAGGCGTCTTTTAATTTCATGGCTGCAGTCACCGTCTGCGGTGCATATCCGGTTCTAACTGTTGCTTCTTGACCCTTATACAGGTTTCTCAAGAGACATGTGAGGTGGTCTGGTACTCCCATCTCTTTAAGGACCTGCCATAGTTTGTTGTGATCCACACAGTCAAAGGCTTTAGCATAGTCAATGAAGCAGAAGTAGATGTTTTTCTGGTACTCTCTTGCTTTCTCCATAATCCAGCGAATGTTGGCAATTTGATCTCTAGTTCCTCTACCTCTTCGAAACCCAGCTTGTACTTCTGGCAGTTCTCTATCCACGTACTGTTGAAGCCTAGCTTGTAGGATCTTGAGCATGACCTTGCTAGCGTCATTGATCTAGCCTCCATCCCCCCATCCTGAAATGCGTGTGGACTTCATGTAATACCTGGACCTTCAGGATGCAGAAGCGGCTAAGAGGAATGTTGTCACCCTTTCTCATGCAAATAGATCCTATGTTACTTCATGAATGATATTATTTCATTCATGATTTATGAGATTGAATGGGGAAAGATTGTGGGGGTAGAAGGCAGGGCAGCCTTACAAGTTTTAGCCGAGCCCGGAGATATTTTTTCAGGTCTTGGGCCTGAACAGGACTGTGCAAAGGCTTATGTAAGAAATGCTTGGATTCTGCATTTTAAGAGACCACTGCTGCACTCCTCTATACATGTGACTGGGAATAAGCCCCACTAAACATAATAGACCTTTGTTCTGAGTAAACTGCATAGGACAGAACTGCAGTCTCGGTGTTCTACCATGACTTGCAACTGAGTAGGGATGTCAGCCTCCATGTGCAACCTGGGGATCCCCTGGAATTACACTTCATCTCCAGACTACAGGGATCAGTTCCCCTGGAGAAAATGGATGCTTTGGAGGGTGGACTCTATGGCATTTACCTTGGTGAGGTCCCTGTCCTCCACAGGCTCCATCCTCAAATCTCCCACTTTCCCATGCTGAATCTGGCAACCTTATCCCCCATCCCCCACCAGTGGCCAGAGGGGACCTGGCAACCCTACAAACTAAGACAGTAAGTTAGTAACAACAAGGGTACAAAATTTATTCTCAGTAAATGCTCCACGTCATCTCTAGATGATAGACTGATCAAAGTATATTATGCAAAACTTCTATATTAGAGGCCAACATTAAATATTTAAAAATAATGTAGTCTTTGCATTTTAACAGCCTCTGCCTTTTTTATTTTGGAATATGGCTGTATTTCCTGAGGTTTAGCAATATGATAGGTTGTTTAATTGAAATAATTTGAAGAAAATAGCCAATTTTTGAAACATTCATATTTTATTTCATTCCATAATTCAACAAAAACAAATATGAATTCTATTAAAGAATCTCAGCATTATAAGTTTTCTATCAGCTTGGTCTAAGTCATACTATAATGGCAGGGCACAGTATAACTGTAGAACGTTTTGCACACTTGCTGGAAAAGGATAGGAGGTTTGGCTGATTCTTTCTTTACAACTCTGATGGCATAGTAATTGGGAGCTTCTCCAGAAGGTACATTCCGTGAAAACACATTATTTGGATAAAATTAGTTACAAAGCTCTTTTTTCTGTCACTTAGGTCATTGTACCATCTAAAGGGATTAACAACAATGAGTCAAACCCATAGGAAGAAAAGAAAACTTCATGTAACAGATGTTAGGAAACTGTATCTTCTTAGCACGATATACTTTAAATCTTAAAAGATAATACTAACCCTGTCAACCAGTTAACTAAAAAAGGCAACTTCAAACAAATTACAGATAAACTGGTCCTTGCCTCCCTCCCCACAGTGACACAAAAGGGAAACTTTGGGAATTTCCATTTAATAAATGTCTTTCTTTCTTTCTTTCTTTCTTTCTTTCTTTCTTTCTTTCTTTCTTTCTTTCTTTCTTTCTTTCTTTCTTTCTTTCTTTCTTTCTTTCTTTCTTTCTTTCTTGTAATATCAGAAATAGCTACTTATAGTTAATACTTAGAGGCATTATGGGTTGCAAACAGGCAGCCTGGGACCAGCTCCTGTACGCTTTATATTATCTGGGTTGTCTTCAACAAGTCAACTCATTCTCAGTTCAAGCCCTTCATTTGTACAATGGCAATGCTAATACCCTAACTCACAAAATTAGCATGTTAATGAAAAATACTGAACTTGGCATGGTTGGGCAGCAACCATTTTGGAATTATTGAAATTTCTGGATGGTCTTCAAGGGCAGCCCAACACAGAGCACATTGCAATAATTCCTAACATGGAAGTGAGTGTGGCAAAGTGGCCAAACCTATCCATTCCAGTAGTGCATAGAGCTGATTTTAAAAAAGACTATCCTGGTCATGGATGCTGAGATCAAAAAGCCAAAAGGGTAAAGCAAACAATTGCAAGGATGATATGGATTTTCACAGGCAGGCAGGGGTTTTAGAGGCACAGCAAATGGAGACAGATTATTCTTCAAGAATTTTAAAAGAAGCTTTTTTTAAAAGCTAGAAATACCAATAGGACAATGTTTGTCATACCTAAACAAGAAAACAAATAGATAGGATGGTTATCCCATTGACGTACGATAACAGTGCTAAGTCTCTTTGAAGCATTTTGCAAAAGTACTGGTTTTTACTATCTGATATTCCCAAATATAAATTGTATCCTATGTTTACTTACAAATGTTGACAGAATTTGAAGGAGCACATAGTAAAGTGGAAAAAATACCTTTGATTGAACCTCCTGTAGGTGGAACCATTTCAAAGGTGGACAGTATAGTGTTTGCAATAATAGTATTAGAACTGATACATTTCAGGATTTGCTGAACACCAGGAGTTACTGTATTAAAACAATTATTAACTGTAATTCCTAATGAGTGATCTGTATTGTGAAATGTCCTTGCAATCTCATGTATGTTGGAATGATCACTAGCACCATTAAGTCCAAAATATGCAAACACAAAATCTTTCATCAAATTGGGGAGACTGCCAGTACTATCGATGAAATGTTTTAGAACATCTGGAGGCGCCAAACAACAGTTTAGGGGAGAGGGGTTGCTAGTGAAAATATTACTGCCTCTACATCAAGATTAAATCAAGTGTTACCAAGAAGGGAAACATACTGGATATTCACCCTAAGAACAGTAATGCCCTATGGTTTGAATGAGGATTTAAACTAGACTCCTTTTCTGTAAGCTTTTTTGCATCTTAGAACTATAAACCCTTTTCTCCTTTAAGAGACTTTACTTTGGGGTGCACAAAAGCCTTTCACACAGTCTAGCCTACAGGCGTTTGTAATCACCTTCAAACAGTTATCTTCCTATTAATATTAAGTTAGTTGTCTCTGTGTTCTCAGCAGAAATTTTCCAGTTGGTCTTGAATACTGTTTGATGCTTATACAAATATTAGCCTATCCACTTTTGCTCTGGTAAACTATGCTGTTGTTTGGGTGGGGGGATACAAATATATTAATTAATGTTTAATTAATGTATTAATATATAACTGTCTGGTTTCTTATTTTCATTTATTTCTATGATGTTTGGAATTATATCTTTTAGGATATGTGCCTTCATCTCTTATATATAAGACTTCAAAGAAGCCTTGTTACAACTGTAGACTGTAAGAGTTCTCCTCACTTTTAATGTTAGTTATGAGTATACAATATCTACTAAACCTAAGGAGACTTTCTAATATATGAGTAGGTTTGTTTATATGTATATTTATTGACTATATTTTGAATGGAGATTTCCATTTTTTACAATTTAAAAAAGTATTATTATTTCAATACAAAGATGCACTCAGTGCATATACATATATGTATATATAGACATATACATATATATGTATATATGTGTGTATGTAAACGTGTGTATATATCTATCTATATATCTAATAGCGAAGGCACCCCCTGCGTGCAGATATCTAAATCCGCACACCAGGGGCACCTGGGGGGCAGGGAGATTTTCCTGCACATTTGGGACAGTCCCCAGGTGTGCAGAAAAATCTAAAAAGTTGAAAAAAAATAGGGAGTATATTTAAATTCCCTCAAAAGTAAAAGATCATTCCCTGCACATATGCAGGGAATGCTCTGTGAACTGCCTTGCTGCCGCCGCTTGGGGGGGAGGTCAAAGGCTTGGCGGACTGGCAGCTGTGAGCCACTCAGCCGCCGCTGCCACGTGGGGAGGGAAAGCTTGGTGGACTGTCCAGGCCTTGCTGGGGGAGAGGGGAGGCTTGGTGGGCCCAGCAGCTCGGAGCCACACGGGCCTTGCCACCATTGCCGGGGGGCTGGGGGAGGTTTTGCGGGCCCAGCAGCTCAGAGCTGCATGGGTCTCGCCATCGGGGCCAGGCAGAGGCGGGGAAGAAGGCTTACCTGCAGCGGCTTCCTCCTTCTTGACAAGTAGGGGGAGGGAGGGAGGAAGGAGAAAGGTTGGTGAGCTAGCCTCCCCGCCACCACTGAGGGGGAGGGAGGGAGGGAGGGGGAGGGAGAAGGCTGGGCTTACCTGCTGCCACTTCTGCAGGCCGGGAGCTGTGGGGAATACTCCCCACTGTGGATATCGCGGATCCCGCCTCTTGTCTATATACTAATAGCCAAGGCACCCACTGTGTGCGGATATCTAAATCCGTACATTGGGGGTACCTAGGGGGCAAAGAGATTTTCCTGCACATTTGGGGCAATCCCCAGATGTGCAGAAAAATCTGAAATCTATAAAAAAACCTACAGGGGGATACTTAAATCCCCCCAAAAGTAAAAGAGCATTCCCTGTGCATGCACAGAGAACGCTCTGAGAACTACCTCACCACCGCTGCAGCCGTCACTGGGGGGGTGGGAGAAGGCTTGGTGGGCCGGCTGCTCAGGCCTTGCTGCTGCCATGGCGGGGAGAGAGAAAGCTTGGTGGGCCTGATGGCTGGGAGCCACGTGGGCCTCACCATTGGTGCCAGGGGGCAGGGGAGAAGGCTTGGGCCCGGTGGGAGCTACACGGGCGTCGCTGTTGGTGCGGGGGGGAGAAGGTTTGGCAGACCTAGCAGGAGCTACATGGGCCTCGGAGTTGGTGTCAGGGGAGGGAGAAGACTTACCTGCGGCTGCTTCCTCCTCCTCCTGCTCTGCGTGGAGCTCCTCCCCCCCTGTGAATATCATGGGTCCCCCTTCTTGTAATATATAAAAGCCAAGCCGTGCTGGTGATGACTCACCTACTCTCCCATTGGCCACTGGGGAAGCTGCCTTGGCATCCTATTGGCCCATCCCGCTGGCCCCTCCATTCTTACATCCCCACTTTTGACGCATTGCACCTTTGGAGTTGTAGTTCTCAGCTGGCCTTACTGCAATCAAAGCAAAGGGAATTAGAACTACAACTCCCAAATTGGGAGTCCCAAGAAGCCATGGGGCATTAGCAGGGAGTCAGTTAAACAGTTAAATGGGGGTTGAGGGGAAAGGGAAGAGCTGGACATCTTCCTGAATTACATCTAAAAAATCCTCAGAATTGTCTTCATGTTTTTCTCAGTATTAAAGAGCAAAAACTACTCTGAAGGCCCATAGGAGGTGTCATGATCTGGGCTGTGCCACCAGAGGCCTACTAGGCCCAGGGAGCCTGGCTAGCAGTAGGGGAGGCTGGGGCTACAAACCCCAGAAGGCCTTGGGAAATTTTGGCACTGATTTTGACCAACAGGGAAGAAGAGGGCTGAGGAATAAAAGAACTGGTACAAGAGGAAAAGCTGTTCTTCTTCTCAGGAAACAGAGCCAGAAGAGAGGCTGCTGTGGGGAAGAAACCCTCATCCTGAGGGAAGGGTGAGTAGTCTAAGGCCACTTGAGATAGTGAGCTAGGGACAGTATATATTTAGACGCATTAGGGCATTTGATTTCTTTTCTTTTCACCCACTTACTGTTATTATTCTGCACCTTGTTGTTTGACCTCCTATAAAATAAACTGTTTTCATTGTTCACTCTGCCTGGTCCTCGAGCCTATTATTCGGCCAAAACGGAGGTCTGAAGGTCTTGGGAGGGTGCTCTGGGCCTTCTCAAGGGATCCTAAATCCAGAGTGGTGGCAGTGTCAGGTGACACCTCACCTGAGCCGTGACAGGAGGTTATCACCTACAACAGTCCCATCCCTGTTCTCAATCCACAATTGGGCTCTGGCCATTAATGTCTTTACAGGTGACAAAGAGTTCCTAGTCACTATGGTATACCATAGGATATGGAGCTCCTAAAGCATCCACCCTCTGTAGCTAGTCTGGGACTTCTGTTTTCCCTAGAGTCTATGGTATACCAAAGTTGCCATTTCATCTAGAAATTGGTCTATGTAGTTTAAAGATCTGGGAGAATTCTAGGACCCTCCTTAAGGTTTGTAACCCTAGTGGGCCAATCTAAGGATTTCTGAAATAGGATATAGAACCTAAGCTAGCAGCTTCTTAGAGGCTAAGTGACCTTGAACATATCCTTTATTTTAATAACTCTAATGTAAATAGAATCAACACTAGAAATCCATGACTGATTTGCCAATCTATTTAAATTTCTATTTTAAAAAAACAGCTTTTGGGAAAGAAAAAAATGGATCAGGAATGTGGTTCTTGGGAAAGAGGGCTTAATCCTTCTCCCTTCACAACTTTCCCAATATTAACTGTGCCATTAAAGCTATTTCTCCTGATAAGTAAATATGTGTACCCATTTATATTTCCTAATTAAGCAAACAGAAGCTCTGGAAAGGGGAGGAAGATTTTACACTGGGAAAATGGCACTCTGGTCCTGAATCAACCTCCTGCACCACCCACCCCAGCTGGTTGTTATTGATTAAAAAACATGAAGAGACATATCCAATCATAAATCTCCAGTTTGGTATCTAGTTTCAGTGAAAGACTTCCTGAGTTGCTGCATAAGAAAAAATAATTAATAACCATGATTAGCATCATCTTAATGCTAGTAGCTCTTGGGTGAAGAATGAGAACTATCTGTAGAACATCCAGTACCTGTTTTCTTTCTTACAAAAACATAAGATTTCTCCCACACTTCCCTCCCCACAGCTTGTTTGCAACATCTGCTACTGCTACAGCCAAATGCTTCCAGACGCTGGCCTCTGAAAAGCTCTGAAAAACAGGCAACATATTTTTAAGACCTTTCTCATCTTTTGCTTGACATTTCCAAGATAGTGGGTTAACAAGAAACACAGGCATGGTTATAAACTGTATGATTCAGCAAAAGCAAGACTTGCTCAAATGAGGAGATGATCCATCCATTAGAAATTTTCTAGCTAATTGCTATTCACTGCAGCTAACATTAGCACAACACAGAATTTGAATTCCAAGTTGTTCAAATTATACAGCCTACATTCCCATTGAGTTCAGCCTTTGAAATATTTCTGATAGCTGGACAAACTACAGGCATGTTTCTACATCCAGCAAGAGATGCTGCATATCCATTTCAGTGGACAGCTACTAACAACAGGCTGATGCAAAAAAAAAGGTGATACTTCAAAGCAAACTAGTAACTTTCCCCGTATTTTCTCATTCGTTTTTATTTATTTAGTCAAATATTTATATCCCACTTTATAGCCTCATGGCTATAAAAGGCTTACAAAATACAATTTAAAATGTACAGTTTTTAATTAAACTTGAGTATGATCATCTCATGCCATCAGTAATAAACAATTCTGAAAGTTTTAAATTTCATTTTTTGGGAAGTTTTGGGAAAGGGATGTGGGTTGCAAACAGTGGTGGTACTCTTGGTAGCCATGGCAGCAGCACTCCCAGCTACATGCATTAAACTGATAGATCACCAGGCCTGGATGGGCATACATCCAAGAGTTCTGAAAGAACTCAAATGTGAACTTGTGGATCTCCTTAGAAAAAATATGTAATCTTTCATTTAAATCTGCCTCCATTCCTGAGGACTGGAAGGTAGCTAATGTCATGCCCATCTTTAAAAAGGGTTCCAGAGGAGATCTGAGAAATTACAGACCAGTCAGTCTGACATCGATACCGGGTAAGTTGGTGGAAACTGTTATTAAGGAGAGAATTAGTAGGCACATTGATGAACAAAAACTATTGAGGCAGACTCAGCATGGGTTCTGTAAGGGAAGATCTTGTCTCACTAACCTCTTAGTGTTCTTTGAGGGAGTGAACAAACATGTGGACAAGGGGGACCCAATAGATGTTGTTTACCTTGACTTCCAGAAAGCTTTTGATAAAGTTCCTCATCAAAGGCTCTTAAGTAAGCTCAATAGTCACGGGATAAAAGGACAAGTCCTCTTGTGGATCAAAAACTGGCTAATTAATAGGAAACAGAGAGTGAGTATAAATGGACAATTTTCTGAGTGGAGGGTGGTAAGCAGTGGGGTACCACAGGGATCAGTACTCGGTCCGATGCTTTTTAACTTATTTATTAATGATTTGGAATTGGGAGTAAGCAGTGAAGTGGCTAAATCTGCAGATGACACAAAGTTGTCCAGGGTGGTGAAAACCAAGGAGGATTGTGAGGCACTCCAAAGGGATCTGTTGAGGATGGGCAAGTGGGCTTCAAGGGGCAAATGGGGTTCAATGTGACCAAGTGCAAAGTGATGCACATTGGAACCAAAAATCCTAACTATAAATACACACTGATGTCCGAACTGGCAGAGACTGACCAAGAGAGAGATCTTGGAGTCATAGTAGATAACTCAATGAAAATGTGTAGACAGTGGACTTCTGGTTACAGCGCGACGGGAGTGGCAGCGTACGAGGGAGCTCCTCAGTGCAATGTCGCCCTTTCGGGTCAAGGAGGGAAATGCGAGGGGGGGAATCACCTCCCTGTCACCCCTGTGAACCCCCCAAAGAGGGGTGCATGCAAGAGCAGCTATTTGTGAGCCTCTGCAGGTGGCTCATAGCCCGAGCCCTGAGAGGTACTTCACTTGTAAAGTTTAGTTGGAGCTACCAGACTGGATCCAAAGCTAATAGTGCAGTAAATGCTCTGGACATTTGATTAACCTACCCAAGAAAAAGGGGAAACACCTCTCTCCCAGTGAGCCTCCTTAACTGCATTTCCTTTAAGAACAACAACAGTGAAGTAGCGGAAAGAGGAGAGGCGCCTGATGACTCAGTGGCGAGGAAGTGTGACGTCTCTCCGTTGCTCCAACTCACGTTAAGGTGTAATGGACGTACCGTATTTACACTAATAAATAAAAACAAGACTATTGCAGCCAGTAACTAGTGGATACTGCTTGCAGTGGGAAGAAGAAATTCTAAGTGGCGGTCCCGGGAGGCCAAGACTAATAAGTAACATTTCGAGATGAGACTGCTACTAAATATCGAGGCAGGACCTGACGGCTGTATCGTGTGTCTGATCGAGGAGAAAAAAGGGTTTGGGGAGCCAGAACTAAGGGGTCAAAACACTTAGTGAGAGTGGGAAAGGTGGTGAAAGCCCCATTGAAGAAAGAGCAGATCCGGCTTTTTCATGCAAAGCGCTAAGCCCAGGCTGCAAATTTGTTCGAATATTAGACCACGGAGCACGTGGAATGGACTAAACCGGACTCTTATTGTGTTCTTTATTGCACTGGCTGATTCTTTATATGTAAGCGCTATAGTCGTGTTGTTTTTTGCTATTTAGATTTGTGTTGTTTAATGATGTAAGGATCCTTTATAGAAGCTGATTTTGGTAGGTGAGAGACGTTTAGGGGTGTCATGTATAACAGGTGGGATTGAAACTGGATAGTTACATCCCTGGTGCCTGTGATCAGGAGTTAGAGAGTTGCTATTAGTGATTCAGCCTGTAAAAGACGCTGTGTTTTTTGAAACTTCAGATACTCCTTAACTGGTTATAAGAGGCGATTTTACATTGGTTCTGGGTTGTTAATAACTGGGTGGACAAATTTAAGCACAATGTCTTCTGGATCCTCAGGATTGAGGAAATCATCTTTGTCTCTACCTGGGCAACCTAATGTAGTTCAAATTAATTTTAAAGAATTAAATACTCTTATTCAAGAGGCGGTTGCAGCAGCAGTGAATCAAGCAATAGAACCAGTGGTCGCCTCTGCTCTCCCCTCTGTTCTATATCAGGCTTTAGAGACAGTGTTGCTACCAGCAATGGAAAAAACAATTGAACCAGTAGTGGAAAAGGCACTAGAGCCAATTCAATCTAAAATTGACTCTCTGACTCAGCAGCTTGAGTCACAGACAGAGGATATTAAAAAACTAACAGTAGAAGACAGACAAGACCTGGATGCTCTCATAAAAATAGCATATAACTTAGAAAACAAAATGAATGATACAGAACAAAAAATCAATCACTAGAAGAATCATTGATGAGAGTAGAGATGGCTAGAACATCTTATACTTTAAGGTTCCAAAATATGGTAGAGCAGGAGGGGGAAGATCTCAAACAGGAATTAACCCAGATATTATGTGGAAGCAAATGATAGTAGAGAAATAACCAATGAGATTGACTTGATATTCCGCATGAACTCTGCATATGCAAGGAGAAAGAATCTACCCAGAGAGGTCCATGTTAGATTTGCTAGGAAACAGCTGCGCGAAAGGATTTTTAAAACGTCATCAAGTAAACCCCTATTATATCAGGGAAAGGAGATTAAAATACTGAAAGACATCCCATGGAGAGTGTGTGAAAAAAGGAAGAATACTTGAAATTAGCTAACGGACTTAGAGAGAAAGATATCACATTTAAATGGCTATACCCTGAAGGAGTTTCATTTACTCACAAAGCGAGGCGTTATATGATCAACTCGATCTTTAAAATGAAGGATTTTTTACGCAAAAAGGGTGAGGACTTTGATATCCAGGAGTCGGAGGATAGTAGTTCAGACGAAAAAGGCCAACAAGCAGAAGGTAGAAAAGAAGCAGCCCATTATAAAGCTAGAAAGAGATATAGAAAAGGAGAACCTCTTCCCCTACAAGTTCATACGAGACATCAATTGAGGACAGAAATAAACCAAGATGATAACAGTTCGGGACACTAAACTAAAAATAATATCGATCAATGTGAACGGTTTAAATAACCCGTCAAAGAGAAAACAGGTTTTTCTCCAAATTGAAAAACGCGCAAATAATCTGTATTCAAGAGACACATGTTAAATTGTCACAAAGAAAACATTTAGAAAATAAAAAAAAACTTGGGTTAGCCTTTATTTCAGCAGATAAAAGTAAAAAAGAAAGGATTAGTAACATACATTAAAGACTATTTACATCCTGAGCTTATTTATGATTCAGGAGATGGGAGAATTTTAATAGTTAAAGTTCAGAGAGGTGTCAGATCATTATTCATTGTTAACATATATGTGCCAAGCCAGGGTCAAAAAGAATTTTTTGAACAAGTACGGAATATACCAGCAAATTATACATCTGAAGAAATCTGTCTGTTAGGTGACTTTAATGCAGTATTTGATAAAACTATAGATAGAAAAAAATCAGTTAAACTCAAATCTGGTTCCGAACTATCAATCTCGTTTCTGTCCACAGCAGATGACATGAATCTTGTAGATGTTTGGAGACTGAAAAACCCCAACAAGAAAGAGTATACTTTTTACTCTGGATGTCATAAGTCATGGTCCAGAATTGATATGATCTGGGTATCCTCATCCATTCTCAGTGATGTATGGGAGACAGATATCCTCCCGATGTCCTTTGCAGATCATAACCCAGTTACTCTAACGCTATCAGATATTCCTAAAAGGATGCGATGGACACTTAACACCACTTTATTAAGAAACAAAAGATTTGTGGACAGAACAAAAAAAGACACCAGAGAATTCTTTAAGCTTAACAAGCAACCTGATTATCCTATAAACACCATATGGGATGCCTTTAAGGCATATGTTCGGGGAATTTTTATTCAACAAAATATAAACAAAAGAAAAGCAGAGAATCAGAAAATAATTTTGTTAAGAAAACAGATCCAGATACAAGAAGAGGAGGCTAGAAGGAGGTCACCAACAAATAAACTCAGATTAAAAATCCAAACATTACAACATGAGTTAAAATGTATACTAAATCAGGAAATTGCTAAAAAGATTTTATATACCAGACAGAATTTTTTTGAAAACTCAAACAAGCCTACTCGTTGGCTGGCATACAGGCTAAGATGTGAGGGGAAAAAAGAGATACATAAGGACTCGTAGAAATGAACAGGGACAGGAAAAAAGTAGCCTATCAGATTTGAAAGGGATTGAGGAACAGTTTTATGTCAAATTATATAAGGAACAGAATTCAGACCTAGGCTCCATCCAAAAATATTTGAAAAACAACCCAAACATTAAAAAACTGAATGATATCCAACCAGAAATTAACAACCTATGAAATTGCTGAAGCTATTAAAAAGCAAAAGAGAAATAAAACACCAGATCTGGACAGGCTCCCGGCTGAATTCTATATGGCTTTTGAAGAGGAATTAATGGCTTCATTTAAACAAGTGATACAAGAGGTTCCATACAGGAAAATGCTTCTGGATTCCTGGAATTTAGCCATAATTTCTTTGACACATAAAAAAGACACGGATGCAAAAGAAATCAAAAATTACTGTCCCATCTCTCTACTCAACGTAGATTATAAGATTTTTGCATCTATTATAGCATCTCAACTAAGAAAAATACTGTCGGAGATAATTCACCATGATCAGGCGGGTTTTTTACCACACAGGCAGGCTAGACATACCTGAGAATAATTATGAATGCTTTGAAATATGCAGAGGCGTATCCTGACAAACAGTTGGTGATACTATTTTTAGATGCCGAGAAGGTGTTTGACAACATCGCCTGGTATTTTATGATAGAACATTTAAAGGCCTCCTTATGTGGAGAATTTTTTGATAATGTGATAGAAGCCATTTATACCAATCAAAAGGCTAGAATAATGATTAATGAAGATATGACATCTGAAATAAGCATCGCTAAAGGTATGAGACAGGGATGTCCCCTTTCTCCCCTACTCTTTATATTTACCATCGAAATACTGTTGGAGAGCATATGAAAAGACAGGCGGATAGTGGGAATTAAGACTAAAGGTGAAGAGTACATTATTCAAGCATATGCAGATGATCTAGCAATTATATTTTTGAATCCGTTGGACTCACTAGATAGGTTGGCAGGACTGTTAGAAGAATTTGGCCGCCTAGCAGGTTTTAGGGTTAATGTGTGTAAATCTCAGTTATTGACAAAAAACTTTACTTCCCAACAAGTTTTAGAATTGCAAAGAAAAACTGGTTTTTTGCACCCAAAACAAGATTAGATATCTAGATATTTATATAACAAATAGGTTAAGTTCCTTATATCAAGATAATTATGATAAACTTCTGATGCAAATTAAGAATGATTTGACTAAATGGGGACAGTTGCAAATATCTTTGATGGGTAGAGTGGCGGTGATAAAAATGAATGTTCTGCCAAGGGTGCTTTTCCTGTTTCAGAATATACCTGTTCTCACAAATCTGACTTTTATACGTAAACTAGAAAAAACAGTAAGATACTTTATTTGGCAAAAGAAAAAAAAACCCAAATTAAACTTAAGCTCCGCTAGGAAAAAACTGAAAAAGGAGGCCTGGCGCTACCGGATTGGCGCCTATATTTTCAGGCAGTGTCCATGATATGGATCCGTGACTGGGTTAAATTAAATGATTCAAGGATCTTGAAGTTGGAGGGACACGATTTGGCTATAGGATGGCATGCCTTCCTGTGGTATGCTAAACAGAATACACATACTTACGTCAACAATCACCTGTTGAGGAAAGCCTTATTAAAAACCTGGAATGAGATCAAAAAATTAGTTTATATTAAAACTCCAGTATGGGTGGCCCCACTCGAAGCTTTTTCAAGCCCGAATCTGATGACTAAATCCAGATACACTACCTATGGAGATTTACTAGATAAAAATGGAAAATTAAAAATGCAGAAAGTGTTAGAAGCTCAAGGAAACCCCCCCCCCAAATTAAATTGTCATGGTGGGAGAGAAATCAGCTTGAATCTAGGTGGGCGAAAGACAATCAAATAGGATTTAACCGGGATCACTTAGAATTTGATAAGATGCTAATGGGGACTGAAGAAAAACTTATCCATAAATTTTACAACTTTTTATTAGATCAAAAGATGCAAGACGAGAAAGTCAAAGTTTCAATGATAAGTTGGGCTAGAAATATAGGTCATGATATTAAATGGGCTAAATGGGAAAAAATGTGGCAAAATATGAGAAGGCTGAAAGCAACTTCTATGAAGGAAAATCTTTTTAAAATGTTCCACCGATGGCACCTCACCCCAGCAGTGTTAGCACGATGTTATTCTAACTTATCGGAGAAGTGCTGGAAATGTAAAACTGAAAAAGGTATATATTTTCATGCTTGGTGGACGTGTGTTAAAATTCAAAGTTTTTGGAAAGAGATTCACATTACTATGGTACAAATAATTAACAGACCAATTCAATTTGCCCCCAGGATATTTTTACTAAACATAATGCCCGATAATCTTGAAAAAGCAGATGAACATTTGATCAGCCCCTTGCTTACGGCAGCAAGGATGGTGTTAGCAAAACATCGGAAGCAGGAAGTTACACCAGCATTGAAGGAGTTTATAACTAAATTTACAGAAATAGCTGAATTGGACAATTTGACATTGAGGCTTCAAGGGAGAGAGGATGATGTTTTCAAGAATATCTGGTCAAAATTCTACAAATGGTTAGAGAAAAAATATAGATGTGTTTAATATTTGAATTATGTTGGTTTAGTGTATTTGTGTCTAGAGCAGATCTCTAATGAATTCTATGCGGAATCCATATGTTTATGTTGGATATATCAATAAATACTGATTGCAAAAAAAAATGTCTAGACAGTGTGCAACTGCAATAAAAAAGGCCAATGCTATGCTGGGGATTATTAGGAAGGGAATTGAAAACAAATCAGCCATTATCATAAATATAAATAAATTTATGGTGCGACCTCATTTGGAGTACTGTGGCCCCTGCCACACACGCGAAAAGTGTGGCTTTTAAAAGCCGCGCCAAAGTTGAACCGCCGCGGCGGGATCCCACGGATCCCCTGGCCGCGGTGCCTTTTCTCCCCGGCACAATCAGACACTGGGGAGAAAACACAGTCCTGACGGGGAGCCAGCCGAACTGCGCATGTCGGAGCATGCGCAGTTTGGCTAGGAGCCGGGGATGCACCGGCGCAAGGACGCGCCGGCGATCAGACTCCCGGCTTGCAGCGCACCTTTGAGATGAACCACCTCGGTAGGTAGTTCCAACTTGATGCGGGGTATCACACGGAAGGGCCAGTTTGGGGACGGAAGCACTACGCTTCCCAGAAGTTGTGGTGTGATCGCGGCCGTTTGCACCGCCCCCAAACCGTCCCGCTCCCGGCCCAAATCCCCTCGTGTGAACAGGACCTGTGTACAGTTGTGGTCACCACAACTCAAAAAGGATATTACAGGGAGGCAGGGTTTCGGCGAGCATTGCTGGAGGATGATTTGTAGCCATGTGGCAATAGGTTACTTTTGGACACTCAACACACAGAGAAAAGCCATGGTGGGTAACAGTAGCCTCTGCTTTCAAGACAGAAGACATATCAACTAAGAAACCTTAGAAATCGTCATCTTCTCTGCCTATAGAGAATGGTCCAAAGATGTGCCAGGATGATTCGGCTGAACACCACAAGATGAGTAAATAGTGAACTGTAGACTGTAGACTGCCCTGTAAGCTGTGTGCTGCTAGAGAAGTTCTTTCCACACTGCAAGCATTTAAATGGTTTCTCTTCTGTGTGAGTTCTGTTGTGTATATTAAGTTGTGGACTGCTGCCAAAGTTCTTTCCACATTCCATACAGTTATATGGCTTCTCTCCTGTGTGAATTCTTTGATATGTATTAAGGCTTGAACTTTGACTGAAGCTTTTTCCACAATCCAGGCATTTATACAGCTTCTCCCCTGAGTGGATTTTTTCATGTGATTTAAGGTATGTGCTGATATGGAAACTCTTTCCACTCTCCAAACATTTATATGGCCAGCTTGGAAAACTACAGACTGATTCCCTGACTTCTCTGCTTTGCTTTCTTCCTCCTCCTTTGACTGTTCTTGATTTTTGGAAGGCATTTCCTCCATATGGAAGCTGAGGGGTCGTCTGGAGTGGGGCGGAATAGTGAGAGACCCCAGCGCAGTGAGAGCTGAAGGGGGCGTTTGGCCCTTGAGGTGTTCAGCTCCAGCCTTCGGCAGCTGGTCTGGTCTGCAGATGCCTAGTGGTGGGGACCGACGAAGGGGCTGTGTGACTGAAGAGGGTGCTGAAGCAGCGGTGGGGGATTCTGCGGCTGTGAAGCTGGCGGTGAGAGAGCCAGCGGGGACATCGCAGCCGGCTGTGAGAGAGCTGGCGGTGGGACGCCGTAGTTTCTCCCGGCGGTGAGAGAGCCGAGAGCGGGCCCCTACCTGAATGTAAGGACGTGGGCGGGAGATCTCATAGCCCATGATCTGGTCGAATTTAGAAGAACGACGTGAGAGCCTGGTCAGTCTGCCAGCACCCAGGAACACGGTTGTGCCAGAGTTGAGAGTGTATGGTGTGAGTCTGCTGGGGTGAGTGCTATATGTGGACGTATGAGTGTGAATGAAGGTTTGGGCGTGAGTGCCGGGGCTTATATTAAATTAATTAGCTAGGTAGGAAGACCCCCGACATGAGCAGTAAGAAATACAGTTAGAACTGTTATAATTGGTTTGTATTTTTGCACAAATAGCACGCAAATTGTTTAGTTGTAGTAGCTAGTGTGTGTGACCTTGTCATCGGTTTGGCGGTCTGAAGTTACTCGAAGCCCGCCAGTGATGTATGGGAAACAAATTCCAGTGCTCTTGGGGAGAGGGAGGTATGGCGGTGGGTCAGGGCAAGGTCGAGTGAGAAGGGCGCAGAGAAGTAGTATGGCTCGGTGCCCTTCCAGCCTTCGACCCATCCCGAAGGTGGCCAGCAGTGGGGTCAGGATTAAGAACCCTCCTCCGTCATTGGTGCTGTGCAATGCCAGGTCCATTAACAACAAAGCCGAAGTCCTGCGGGACTTCGTGCAGGAACAGCAAGTAGACCTGGCTTGCGTGACCGAAACCTGGGTGAAAGAAGGTGAGATGGTTGCGCTTAACCAACTTGCCCCCCCAGGGTTTTCGGTCCTTCACCAATCACGGACTAGTGGGCGGGGGGGAGGAGTGGCGCTTTTCATTCGGGAGGCTTACTCCTTCAGGGCGCTCCCACAGGTAGAGATCGCGGGCATAGAGTGTGTTGGCGCTATGCTGGAGGCTGAGGAGAGTTTGGCCATTTGGTTGGTGTACCGACCACCTAACGCACCGGCAAATGGTCTGCCATCCCTGCTGGAGGCCGTATCAGGCTGG